>NC_091221.1:13306796-13419296 GCF_040958095.1 Procambarus clarkii
TTACTCTCTCACTCTGAGTGTGTGTGTGTACTCACCTAATTGTGCTTGAGGTGGTTGAGCTCTGAGTCTTTGGTCCTGCCTCTCAACCGTCAATCAACAGGTGTACAGGTTCCTGAGCCTATTGGGCTCTATCATATCTACACTTGAAACTGTGTATGGAGTCAGCCTCCACCACATCACTTCCTAATGCATTCCATTTGTCAACCACTCTGACACTAAAAAAGTTCTTTCTAAAATCTCTGTGGCTCATTTGGGCACTCAGTTTCCACCTGTGTCCCCTAGTGTGTGTGTCCCTTGTGTTAAATAGCCAGTCTTTATCTACCCTATATTGAGAATTTTGAATGTGGTGATCATGTCCCCCCTAACTCTTCTGTCTTCCAACTAGGTGAGGTTTAATTCCCGTAGTCTCTCCTCGTAGCTCTAGTCTCTCCTCTCCTCAGCTTGGGTACTAGTCTGGTGGCAAACCTTTGAACCGTTTCCAAAGTGTGTGTGTGTGTGGGGGGGGGGGGGTTATCTTGAGGTTTTCTTGAGATGATTTTGGGGCTTAGTGTCCCCGCGGCCTGGTCCTCGAACAGGCCTCCACCCCCAGGAAGCAGGATGTAGCAGTTGTCTAACTCCCAGGTACTGTGACGGTGTTCCCCTCCCTCATATTTCTCCCACGTCTGCTGTAAGAGTCATGTCCACTTTACCTGAGCGTTCTCTACGTCACAGGCATCAGTTTGATATATGTGGGAGAGTGTAGTGTTCTCGAGGTGGCGAGAAATTTGTAAAAGAAGAGTATTTTGGCCTGTGGTATAGGCCCTTTAGGAAGCCAATATGGCGCTGGCTCCTCTGTTTTGCCGCCAAAACTGTGTGACGTCAGTGACACCTGATTGGTCGCCGACAGCGATGTGACACAGGGAGCCAATGAAAACCTCCCATGGCGAATATGACGTCACGAAGGAAGGGGGGTCCGGTCAGTGCGCGACTCTGGCGCCATCAGTCTAAGACAGCACGTCAAGGAGGTCGGACGTGCGCTGGGGGGTCCTGTCAGTTGGACAGTTTACCCCGTCTCCGGAGGATTTACGCATCACCCATGGTCTGCCAACACCTGTGGGGTCTTCCTTCGTTCATGTGTTGGACCAGAGAAGGAATTGACAGAATATTGAGAATCAAGTGCTCCAGGGACAGGTGTTGTGCAAGAATGGAGTCTAGGCAGTGACGTATGCGACGGCTGATAGCTTCACAGTGATGACGTAGTGGCTGGGCCAATCCTCCGTGAGGGAATCAGTCTGACACGACACGTCAAGGTGGACGGATGTGTGAAGGTTGATCCTGTCAATCTGACAGTAATACGCCACTCCCGTTGATCTTACGCGTCACCCGTAGTCTGCCAGTACGCCGGGAGGTCTTCCTTCATTCCATGTGTGGACCGAAGAAGGAATTGACGGAATATTGAGCATCAAGTGCTCCAGGGTCGGGTGCTGTGCAGGTGAAGTCTAGGCAGTATCATCTGGGACGTCTGATAGCTTCACAGTGACGACGTAGCGGCTGGGCCAATCCACTGGGAAGCAGTGAAAGAAGACACTAATTGGGAATCCATAGGACTGCAACCGAGACGTAGGTTGGCAGCCGTAGTTGAGAGGAGAAGTTGACGGCCGGGAGACCGACTCCAACCCTACAAGACGTGGAGGAGGAGCAGGGACCCGCAGAGGACAGAACACGGAGACGACGCGTTTATTTTGGGACGTTGATTGAGTTCCTGGAGGACACGACAGGGTGTGTGTGGGGGCGTTCCCTACACGAAGCAGGAGCCTGGACCAGGAGCTACAATTCAACTCTCACCAGAGGATAGGTGGAAGTAGGTGATTCTAGTTTCCCTCCCAAATTCCCCTTTAGTCAGCTATATTATTTAGCCAGAGTATTTTGTATGTCGTGAGCAAGGCTCACCTATGTTACAGTAAGGCACCAGTGTGCAGAGTGGGGCTACATAGGGCACTCACGGTATCTATTATTATTATTGGTGTGTGCAGGCACCCGGAGTAATTGATGAATTTACTGTGTTGATAATGCCTTTCATGAGACTTTAATATGATCATTTAGTGAGAGAATATATATATATATAAAAATGTACTAGTATTTGGTGTTAGGCTATGTGCCCAGTAACTATATTATTACTATTATTGATGTCTATGATTTATCTATATATATATATGTCTATGTTTGTGTATTGAATAACCATTCATGTGTGCAGTGATCAATTGAATATTCGCCCACGAAAGGAATTACTGAGAACTCCAGTAATATATACTTGCATGTGTTATCATTAAATGAAGTGGTGTGTTATACCATGATAGTGAATTATTGTGTTCATTAATATAGAAATGTTTGATTGAGCTCAAGATCAGTGCAGCGAAGTAATTACGTTCTATTGCTATTGTCACAGATATTGTGTGTTTGAACATTTAGTGATCCTTGAGAATTTAAAGAAACGGGCATATTTCGCCAACAAACAAGTGCAGTGAGAGATCACGCAGTGAGAGATCATGCAGTGAGGGGGGAGTCGCCCAGCTGATTTTGACATTGACGTGAGGGGGAGCATTACCAGCTTGGCGAGTTCATGATTATATGTGGGAACGAGCGACTTACGCATGAAATAGCTGTTGATATACTTGTTGATATACGGATGTGATGTCTTGAGTTTTAAGTAAAACACAAAATACCTTGGCGTTTGTATCATCCCCTCCATATTTCTTGTGGCTATATAATACGTGAAAGGAGATAGAGTGATAGAAATAAATACCTGCCTGATAGCAGACCTATTAAGTGTGCTCTTGCCACTGTTACCACAATTCAACAAAACCACTGACGTGTTACTGGACACGGGAAACACCAGTTGGCGACCTTGTGGTTAATTAATAGTAGAGCCCTTGCCGGGGCGGGCACACAGCTCTAAAGAGAACAAGCTGTGTTCTCACTCATTCTCGATCAGAGGCCGGTTGGGATTGACTGGGATACTCTCCTGGCGTACAGTGGCGCCGCAAGGATAGAGTGAAGACCCGCAGGGCTACGGTGAGTGACCTTGGGTATACTGTTACTCGCCCCTCTTACGGTGAACCCCGACAGTACCTATTTACTGCTAGGTAACAGGGGCATCAGGGTGAAAAACATTTTGCTGATTTGTCTTCAACTACGAACCCGAATCGCTGTCCACCCAGCTGTTAGGCTCCCCCAACAGTGTTGATACAATAAAAATAAGGAGTACCAACATTTTGAAAAGCGTCTTCTACAGTCAATACATTATTGAATTTCACACTATAAAGCTTGAGAGACACTCTTACATTACACAAAAATAGTTAATTTTAACAATCATACCTAATACAAATGAGCATATCCTTGTTCTTTTCATCAGTCCAGAAGTCAGTGGAATGCGAGTCCAGTCTCCTCCTGCAAGAAGAAATATTCACATTAATTTTGTGGAAATCAGTGAGTGATGCTACAGAAATAAGGAATGGAGGACAACATTGTATAACCGGTTCAGTACTCTCTCTAGTGACATCATCTTGTTGGATGTTGAGAGTCATTTACTAACGACCTGCTGGAAGAAATAAAATATCTAGTTATAGTGAGCTCTCACTGGTAGCAAATCACTTCAAAAACCTACAAGAAATTTATGAATGAATTTCTAGAGCTAATGAAGGTAATGGAACCATGCCCCTGGTATCGTGGCATAATGGAACCATGCTCCTGGTATCATGGCATAATGGAATCATCTCATTGGTAATAAGTTGTAATAACCCCATCTGCTCTTCCCCTTTCTCCACTCAACACCCCAGCTTAACACTGCTTGCAGATCACTGTGACCCTCAATGAACTACTAGTACTATCAAGACTGAAATATTAAACGAGGGGGGAGCAACCAATGAAGCGATTATTACTTTTAAAATAATGAATAAAAAACTTAATTGATATACGACTGCCACCACCTTCCTGACCAGAACCTGAACGTGTCTACTACTGATCTCCCAGGAAGGAAAGAAATCAATAATCATGAAAACTCAAGGGCATATGACTCTTGATGATAATGCTTGGAGAGTGAATTATATAACTTTTACTTTACTTACTGAGAATAGAGGGACTTCAATTACGGCACATGAATACCACGTATGAAGAGAACACAGCATTAATAACGAAAAGGTCGAGGAGGGAGGACAAATAACTAAGTCAGAAAATACATTAATATATACTTCATTGAAACAGGCACGTATTTTTATTACAAATGAACATATATCCTGCTGACCAGACCACACACTAGAAGGTGAAGGAACGACGACGTTTCGGTCTGTCCTGGACCATTCTCAAGTCGATTGTGACTTGACCATTCTCACAATCGACTTGAGAATGGTCCAGGACGGATGAAAACGTCGTCGTCCCTTCACCTTCTAGTGTGTGGTCTTGTCAACATACTTCAGCCACGTTATTGTGACTCATCGCCTGCATATATCCTGCTCTAATAAAACATCCTAAAGGCAATGGATTAAAATACTGATTATACATGAAATACTCAAGTGGCACAATACCTTAACTGCAATCTGGTCAGATGTTGATGGCTGCCCCAGGTCCTGAAGGGACCTATCTCCAGTCACTCTTTAAGACACACTAACTAAAATATTTTCTAACAAGCTACCTGTGGAAAACAAACTCCACCCACTAAGTTCCTTAGGCCCCCACAAACCTCGCCTCTCATGGTCTAGAGCCAAAGAATTCAAAAGGCCACTCTAGGCCCAGAGAGTCCCGCCAATGGGACGCCTGGCACTACCCTAGGGGACTCTGCCCACTAGGCCTCGCTGGCACATCTACCCAATGAACCAAAAGCACCTGCTCTTGGCCAATGAAAAGCCTAACACTTGCCCCAGGGGCGGTCCTCTCCCAGAAACTGGAACTACGCAATAACGACCCATCTCGTGGGAAGAAGCTGCCCTGACCACCTAAGGGAAACTTGAGAGCATGAATGTTATGGCCCTAAATCTGGCAATGGTTATGGAGAGGACAGAAAGAGAGGGGAAGAGGGATTGGAAAGAGGACTGGTGATGAGGATTAGAGGAAATAGGATTGGGGGAACAGGAGAGGACAAGTGACTTGCGATGGTCCCACTGCCAAAGGGTAAGTTGACTCGAGTTTATGGCAGGAAACGGCCAACAGGGGATGGGGGGGGGGGGGGGAAGACTGACCACACAAGGGTACGGCAACAACGGGAAAGGGGAAGGGGGAAGGACGAAGGGAGAAGGTTGGTCTGCACAGATCACTACAGACTCTCACCTTCCTCAGTCTTTTCATGATGAATAAAATTATTAAGAATGACACAGTGACAATCATTAAGTTAGGTAAATGATTATTTGTACTCTGCAGGTTAACGTTAACAGTTCTACTCAAGTCCGAGACTTAGAGCTTGTGCAAGTTCTGGTGTTATGGTGTTGAGACCTCCACCCCACTGACTAGGAATATATGCACAACACTTGTCTATTTTAGGAGTTTAAGTTGGCATGGTCGGATTAGAAATGAGAAGAAACTGCCGACCAATGGGTCAGCTGAACTCCTGTCTAAGAATTCGTCCATGTCGATAATTCACCTGCCAAAAGTAGAAAGATACCTTTTGGTCATGATATAAGGCTATTTTTTTAAGGGATATTCCTAAGCGGGCCCTAAACCTACGGCTGGCCTACTAAGTGTAACTTGTTTCTTGTTTCTGTTTTACTTAGGCGGAGAATGAGTATTTATGACTCGTAAGATTATGCCCCGCGTGTCTAACAACAACAACTGCTCCGTTGAATCCGAGTTGAAATCTTACTGGGTTTGTAACTCTGCACTCTGTTAGATAATGTTTTAGTGCTCTAGTGGGCATCTCTCTAGTGCTGACATTTCCACTCATCTTCTGGAACTTGTAAGCCTATTTCCCATGCATATGGGGTTATCCAAGCCTGATGCAATGTAAGTGCACTTCTGTTGTTCTACTGCTCCCCTTTCATCAAAATAAGTGGTTCGTAGTTGGTTGAATTCTTGTACCAACTTGCAGATCCTGAAGTTACAACCGCTGTGTTGTGGTCACTGTATATCTTCTATCTGTGCATACCTGTTGTCCATTACTTCGCTGTTGGCTTTGCTGCACATCGGACTGCATTGTTTGCTCATGGGCGTTTCTAGTGTTTTTGGAACCTGTGCATCTCTGCTGTTCACTGTGCATCTCTGCTGTTCAATATTTCTTTGTTGGTGTTGTTGAATATCAGACTGCATTGGTTGTTGATGTCTGTCTCTTGTGTTGTAAGATTCCGTTGATCTTGTGTGGTCACTGCTTCTTCCAGTTGCTTTTTTGAATGTTAATGGTCTGGTGCCTTGACTACTCGACTGTTGTTGGTAGTCTGCATGTCTATGTCGCGTTGTTTGTCCTCTTGTGCTCCATCTTGTCTCAGACTGTCTATTTCTTGTGTAACTGTGGTCTGCTGCACGATCTTGTCCATTATTACTCAAGTGATTTCCTTAGTCTGTTGTGAGGCATTCTGCGTCATCTGTAGGCAAATGATAATGGTCTCTGCCAAGATCTTCACGATGTTTTTCAGCTGAACCTCCGAAAAAAATGTAAATTTGTTGTGTTGATTCCGAAAGTAATTGCTTTTTGCTTTTATGCTTTTGTTATATTTCTGTAGAATTTTTATGTATTTTCTGATTTGGAGTTGACAGATTTGGGAAAGTTTGTTCTGTGAGAGTGAGTGTCTGTTGTGGTTGTGCATGAGTGTTCCAGACGTTGGTGTATATAGTTTTGGTTTGAGTATTTATCCTGGCCTTAGCTGTCTGCACATTTTCCTTCCGTGCAGAGCAGGTTGTGCTCCAGACATGATGTTCGCCTCCACAATTTGGACATTTGGCTGTTGTGATCTGGTTTGTCTTGTGCTTGGCTATAGTCTTTGGTCGGATGCCTCAGGCTGCACACTCCGCATCTCTCTCTCCTGACCGTTGCAGTGTGATTTATGGTGACCGTATTTTTGACAGTTGAGAGTTCCAGGGCGTATGGTCTCTGCTGGTATATCACCCAATTTCCAAGATTCAATGTTTCTGGCACATGTCCCATGATGGTCACCAGAACTTGACGTGTCGCTGCTTTGTCTACTTTTGTGCGGCATTATTCTACATTCAGGATTTGATTGTGTTCTAGTATTGGATCCAGTGAAAGTCAATTGGGTATTCAAAAAGCACGACTCTCGTGCATCTTTCTGAAGAGTCCAGCTACTCTAAGCATACAGGTTTCCCTTGCAGAACTGTTATGATTTCTAACTAATTTGCAGTCTGTTGGTCTCAGGAGAAATTATAATGACACCATTTCAGGTTGATTGTAGTGGAAAGTTTGAGCTCTGGTTGTTCCTCTTCCATTGCCATTATTACTTCACATGCTGAAGGAAAGTGGTTCGTCTGCTTTATCTTGAATTTTGGAAGATGTGCAGAGTCAGACGATGTCTGGTGTTAGACTGGTGGTGTCACATGCTGGCCTGTGTGTGACTGGTGCTATCCTCTCTAGGTCTATTATGTCTGGTGTCTTACTAATAGAAGGACTTGGTGTAGCCTCGACAGCAGTTTTCTTCAGTGCCTGTTGTACCTCGGTCCACTGTCCATTTTTCATCTGAAAACTGCCTCCATTGCCCTTTTCTTTTTGACGTCCCTATGACGTTTCCACATAGTAAGGACCAATTCACCGCCCTACCTAATGCCTGAGACACTCCTAGGCCTGGAGAAACTTATTTCTCCTCCAACGGAGGTTAAAAAGTGAATCCTCCAGGTGGAATTCGGGATACCTAACACCTACTTGAGTGATTTGGTCTACTTCTCCCTGTCAAGTTCAGTACACCTTCTAAGGTTCCCTTGTGGCAATGCCCGCAGGGTATCACTTTACCCTTCAGGGTAGGACTGTAAGTGACCTAGTCACTTATAGTCCTCACCCAAAAAAATACAGTCCTCACCCAAAAAAATATATATGAATTGGTCATGGGCGATGATTTGCAGTACGACAGTTTGGGTCACTTGCATATTGGGTTGCACAGAATACTTGTCAGCTGGAAAGCAGCTAATCAACAACATTGTCCATCAGTTGTAGACAAAATCGGTGTTGTTTCCTTGCAGACAAAATATTCTCTGGATCTTGGAATATTGATGTGCTCTTCCTCACAAAACCACATTATTTAAGCTGATGGGTGCTCAGAATCTTAAGTTTTCCAGAGTACACAACAATGTGCAGCCTGCTAGGAATTCCGCCGGCAGCGACTCTGATATACAGCTATGCACATCAGAGATTACTAAACGGTATAGTTGCGGCAGCACCCATCTCGGCCTCCTATTCCTCAGTTGTGAAACGGACTGAAATGTGAACATTCACAGATCACTGGTCGAAGCAAACCAAACCTGCACCTCGCCCAATCCTTGTGTTGGTCAACAGAACGGGAAACAGACCCAGAAACCTGCCTCCCCTCCCCTGAACTTTTTCCCACTCATAGGAAGGCCAACACCTTTGGGTGCGGTGAAGGCGACCCCCTGTATGAGCCTGCCTTACAGGGGGGCCCTGGAACTAAACCCTTTATACAGGGGTTTATTTCCATTAAGATCTTCCTGGACGCCTTGAAGTAAAATGAGTACGGATGGGAGGTCACCAGAGATTTCAAAATGCAGGTGTTCCTGATGGGTCTTCAAAGTGGTTATACAAAGTTTCCCTGCTATCTTTACCTTTGTGTCAGTAGGGGCATCAGGACGTACTACCATAGGCGGAAATGACCACAGCAGACAGAGTTCTCTGTAGGGAGGAACGACGTCAAGTAGTAGCCATTTGGAAGGTGCTGACGGCACCACTGCACAACAAACTGGGCCTTATAAAACAATATGTCACAGCTCTAGACAATAAGTCAGCAGCATTCAGGTGCAAGGAATTTCTCAAGAAGCTTACTATGAAGAAAAAAGCGGTTTGGAACAGCTTTGTCACAGTAGTTCAGGGCTTCCTGGGCAATCACAAGGCCAAAAACAATGAGGAGCTAATTGTGACTGGTGAAGAACTATGGCTGTAAGATGTCCTTTATTCGGAGGAGCAAGGCGGGCATTTTCACCAGGTTATGCTGGACTTTGAACACCGCTACCAAGGACAGTATAACGAGAACATGATTGCAAACTTCATTTGGGGGGGGGGCTCACATGTAACAGTGATTTACAGTATAATTATAAATCACGAGAAAACTACTATTCAATATTTTAAAGATTTTTCGTCATATTGGAGGGCCTCCTTGACCCTACAGTGTGTGGGTGTGTCTGTGTGGAAATTTTGCTTTTACCAAGATTTCATTTAAGGATTTACCTCGTTTCCAATCTAACATGGATATTTCTTGTGGGAATTTCTTCCATGCTGTATGATTTCCGTGTAGACTCCTTAGATATCCCAAGATATTAATAGAGTTCTCTCCGTAGCTGCCCTGCAATTCCTGGAACACAGAGGGATGGGAGGATTAGCCTCTCATTAGTTGGCTGTTGTTCATTGCTACAACAAAAGGGACATCTGGTTCTTTGTGCTAACTTTATATCTGCATCTTGTAGCATTTTATAAGAGTATTCTCTGGGGGAATCCCAGAGACGCTTGAGGACCCCCCCCCCTCCCCCCGAGTCTCTCCCCATTGCTGACTATTTGTTTTAGTCGGGTTCTCAGGGAGTAGGGCAGGGATCTTTTTAATGATAGTGGATGACCTGACGAGTAGTGGAGATATGTGTGTGTGTGTGTGTGTGTGTGTGTGTGTGTGTGTGTGTGTGTGTGTGTGTGTGTGTGTGTGTGTGTGTGTGTGTGTGTGTGTGTGTGTGTGTGTGTGTGTGTGTGTGTGTGTGTGTGTGTGTGTGTGTGTGTGTGTGTGTGTGTTCGTTGGTTTATAAAAGAATGTCTTTTGAGTTTTCTTCGGTTCGTCGAAATAAACATGTGTCCAAAACGTTCAGTGCTGTTTCACTAATTTCTAGGGTGAAACGGAGCTTAGGGTGGACTCCATTTGTCCAGGCGAAGAGAGCCGTGAAACCGTGTTCAACTCCCATCATTATTCCAAAAATTTCATCTATGTAGCGCTGGTAGATCCGTCGCTGGTCTGTACTCTTGCCTGGTCACTTCAAATCCGTGTACAAATACACGATGGTTACACTACTAGATGCCCCATATAACCATTCCTTTAATTTGTCTGTAGGTCTTCCTTTCGAAAGTCATGGTGGTGTTCCACATGACATGTAGTATTGCCTCTTGTAGGAGCTCTATGGTCGGGGGCTTCCAGACACCTGCCTCCATGCAGGATCGAGCAGGATCTTGTAGTTATGTCAATAAATGTCGCCACTCGCCATACTGCTCCTCGTTGCGGAATACTTGGGTACAGGAATACTACATCAAGCGAAAATACACATGTTCCTTGTGGCAGGTCACTTTAGTGCCGCAAGCATTCAAGGAAGTCAGTAGTATCCTTTTAGTTGTTCCGGGAGAAGATTTAATAGCTGTGTGAGTAGAGCTGTACAGATGAGGTCAACAGGTTTTGTTGGTGCTTGGCAGCAACTCAACACTGGTCAGACTGGCCATGAGCCTGTTGCTTGTAACCTGTCTCTATGGATTTGGGGGAGGCTGTACAGAGCAGAAACTTTCGATGGAAAGTTAAGAAAAATATGTCGTCTCCACTGTGAGACAACTTCCTACTCTCTGGGACTGCAACTGAAAAAAAATACAGTCATGGGGAGAGACTAGAGGGTATCCATTAGCGTCTTTGGGATTTTTTTCAGACACAGAGGATACCTGATCAAATCCTACAAGATACATATAGAATGTTTGCACAAAAAACCAGATCTTCATTACTAAAACACAGGAGACAACAGCCAACTAATGAGAGGCTAATCCTCCCATCCCTCTATTTTCCAGGAATTGAGGGGCTGCTTCAGAGAGAACTCGTTAAGCTTTGGGGATATCTAAGGAGTCTACACGGAAATCATCCAGCATGGAAGAAATTCCCACAATAAATATCCATGTTAGCTTAGTATCGAGGTAATCCGTAAATGACATCTTCGTAAAAGCATAATTTTCCTAGCAAACCCACACACCGTAGGGTCAAGGAGGCCCTCCAATATAACGAACCTTCCAATTGTATAAATTGCTTGACAACACTGCACTGACTGCGTGTTCTTCTCGATTTGTTTACATACTTCTAGTCGGAGGCAGTTGGGGTGTGGTGACAACGTTAGAGACATTGAGATCATCCTGGGTGTACAACTGACATGCCGACAAGATCTTATTAACGTGTTTTTTATTTAATTGAAGAATCAGGATCCAACTCACCAGCCATACAGCAAAGCAATGCGTCTTGCTTTCACCAGCCGCTGGTTTACCAGCCCAGATAAGTACTAAGGTGCAGTTCTACTTCAGTCAAAATCTGAGAGAGGCTGTTACCCAGCAGTTAAAACGCCTTCCTTTTGACGATAACTGACTGCTTAGTGGGTCAAGCTCCTGGTCGCCACGATGTGACGCATCCTCAGCACATTTTCCCTCGTCATCATGGCGTATCAGTTTTCATACGAGGCCAGCTTCTGGACCCCATTCCTCCTGGGAGTCTCGGCCTAAACTATTCTTGGTTCGGGCCTTCTCACAAGTTTCAAATTGTCGAAACAAGTCAGGGGTAAGAACGGTAGCACAGACAGGATGTCCGCCACCTTTCGTGCTCGGAAGTGAAGTGATGAGCTGCTGCCAGTCGGCGTCTTTTCGGTGTGACGTCACCGTCTTGCGCGATGCTGATTAGTCCACACACTGTCTTCTCTTGCTCATTTTATACTCACAAGCTCCTTGCATTTCCAGGGGAATCCCCAACTCGTCTGGGCAGAGGTACATCAACTTCTGATCCATCCTCCTCACAGTATACCCTTAACTCCTCATGAATCTCATTATTCTTTATCATATTAACCTACTTTCATATATAAATCCTATCCCAATATGTACAGATCCTCAAATATGGAGGGAACGCCCAGGAACAACTCACGTGAAGGCAACCGAGGCTACGTCCACTCTTGTTCATGACACCTGTTAACTACAAACTTGGCTCAGGTCTCCAGCTCTGAAATACTACCAGCTAGCAGAAGGGAGAAATTATATTGGAAGCCCGAAGACAGAAATGCTCTCATTAATTTAATGCTGAACAAGCAATATGATGAATGTGATGTTCCATATAATGATTATGAACTGGATGCGGCCATAACCAGGAGCAGCAGCACTGTTCCTGGCGAGGAAGATATCACCAGGGTCAGTAGCACTGTTCCTGGTGAGGAAGGTATCACCAGAGGCAGTAGCACTGTTCCTGGTGAGGAAGATATCACCAGGGTCAGTAGCACTGTTCCTGGCGAGGAAGATATTACCAGGAGCAGCAGCACTGTTCCTGGCGAGGAAGATATCACCAGGGTCAGTAGCACTGTTCCTGGTGAGGAAGATATTACCAGGGTCAATAGCACTGCTCCTGGTGAGGAAGGTATCACCAAGGTCAGTAGCACTGCTCCTGGTGAGGAAGATATCACCAGGGTCAGCAACACTGCTCCTGGTGAGGAAGATATCACCAGGGTCAGCAACACTGCTCCTGGTGAGGAAGATATCACCAGGGTCAGCAACACTGCTCCTGGTGAGGAAGATATCACCAGGGTCAGCAACACTGCTCCTGGTGAGAAAGATATCACCAGGGGCAGTAGCACTGTTCCTGGTGAGGAAGATATCACCAACGTCAGCAACACTGCTCCTGGTGAGGAAGGTATCACCAGGGTCAGCAACACTGCTCCTGGTGAGGAAGATATCACCAACGTCAGCAACACTGCTCCTGGTGAGGAAGGTATCACCAGGGTCAGCAACACTGCTCCTGGTGAGGAAGGTATCACCAGGGTCAGCAACACTGCTCCTGGTGAGGAAGATGTTACCAAGGTCAGCAACACTGCTCCTGGTGAGGAAGATGTTACCAGGGTCAGCAACACTGCTCCTGGTGAGGAAGATATCACCAGGGTCAGCAACACTGCTCCTAGTGAGGAAGATATCACCAGGGTCAGCAACACTGCTCCTGGTGAGGAAGATATCACCAGGGTCAGCAACACTGCTCCTGGTGAGGAAGATATCACCAGGGTCAGCAACACTGCTCCTAGTGAGGAAGGTATCACCAGGGTCAGTAGCACTGTTCCTGGTGAGGACGGTATCACCTTCTTCACAGTACCTATACGAAAAACTAACCAACCTATTGCTTTTCGCCCCATCTCATTGACCAGTTGTATGTGTAAAACCTTTGAGAGAATGGTGCTTAACAGATTACTGTATCGGGGTAACGTTGATATCATGTAACATGTGCTCTTTATCATACATGGTCACTGTGTCACAACCATGTTCACTCTTCATGGAAATAGAAGAAAAAAATACACAACAATTAAAGATTTAAAAAATGTATTTGATATTGCTAAGTGGGAAGTTATTCTGTATGAATTAGCAAGGTGGTCAGTTGTTACAATGGATACGAGGTTAGCTTACCAACCGCAAGTCTTCAGCACTCTTACAAGGCTACAAAAATTTAACTATATTATTGCATCTAGACACCTCACAAGACGTACTAAGTCCCCCTCTTCTTTAATGTATGAAAATGTCTTGCTAATATCAAGAGCAACTAGTCCTACAAACATCACTATTAGCTATACAGATAATAGTGATGTTGATACACCCACTACGAAATGCAAACAATCTTAAATTGTATACATCCAGCTTGTGAGAGCCTAGGTCTTGTCTCACACACACACACCTTGAGAGCCTTGGTCTTGTCTCACACACACGCACCTTGAGAGCCTTGGTCTTGTCTCACACACACACACACCTTGAGAGCCTTGGTCTTGTCTCACACACACGCACCTTGAGAGCCTTGGTCTTGTCTCACACACACACACCTTGTGAGATATATGTCTTGTGCAGGCATATATGCAACTGAAAACTCACACCCCAGAAGTGACTCGAGCCCATACTGCCAGGAGCACTATGCAACTGGTGTACAGGTCACCTTATACAAATATAAAAAGCCTCGGGGAAATAGCCTATAAATAGGGGAAATAGCCTCGGCTACCATCTGCTTTTGTCCGGTCGTGATGGTCAAGTGGATAAGGTGCCCTGTACACCAGTTGCATAGTGCTCCTGGCAGTATGGGTTCGAGTCACTTCTGGGGTGTGGGTTTCAGTATACATACCTTGTGAGAGCCTTGGTCTTGTCTCACACACACCTTGTGAGAGCCTTGGTCTTGTCTCACACACACACACACACACACACCTTGTGAGAGCCTTGTTCTTTTCTCATACACGCACACCTTGTGAGAGCCTAGGTCTTGTCATACACACACACACACACATCTTGTGAAAGCCTTGGACTTGTCTCACACACACACACACACACACACACACACACACACACACACACACACACACACACACAGACCTTGTGAGAGCCTTGGTCTTGTCACACACACACACACCTTGTGAGAGCCTTGATCTTGTCTCACACACACACACCTTGTGAGAGCCTTGATCTTGTCTCACACACACACACCTTGTGAGAGCCAAGGTCTTGTCTCACACACACACACACCTTGTGAGAGCCAAGGTCTTGTCACACACACACACACCTTGTGAGATCCTTGATCTTGTCTCACACACACACACCTTGTGAGAGCCTTGGTCTTGTCTTTCACACACACACACCTTGTGAGAGCCAAGGTCTTGTCACACACACACACACCTTGTGAGATCCTTGATCTTGTCTCACACACACACACCTTGTGAGAGCCTTGATCTTGTCTCACACACACACACACCTTGTGAGAGCCAAGGTCTTGTCTCACACACACACACCTTGTGAGAGCCTTGGTCTTGTCTTTCACACACACACACCTTGTGAGAGCCAAGGTCTTGTCTCACACACACACACACCTTGTGAGAGCCAAGGTCTTGTCTCACACACACACACCTTGTGAGAGCCTTGGTCTTGTCTTTCACACACACACACCTTGTGAGAGCCAAGGTCTTGTCACACACACACACACCTTGTGAGATCCTTGATCTTGTCTCACACACACACACCTTGTGAGAGCCTTGATCTTGTCTCACACACACACACCTTGTGAGAGCCTTGATCTTGTCTCACACACACACACACCTTGTGAGAGCCTTGATCTTGTCTCACACACACACACCTTGTGAGAGCCTTGATCTTGTCACACACACACACACCTTGTGAGAGCCTTGGTCTTGTCTCTCACACACACCTTGTGAGAGCCTTGATCTTGTCTCACACACACACACCTTGTGAGAGCCTTGATCTTGTCACACACACACACACACCTTGTGAGAGCCTTGGTCTTGTCTCTCACACACACCTTGTGAGAGCCTTGATCTTGTCTCACACACACACACCTTGTGAGAGCCTTGGTCTTGTCACACACACACACACACCTTGTGAGAGCCTTGATCTTGTCTCACACACACACACCTTGTGAGAGCCTTGATCTTGTCTCACACACACACACCTTGTGAGAGCCTTGATCTTGTCACACACACACACACCTTGTGAGAGCCTTGGTCTTGTCTTTCACACACACACACCTTGTGAGAGCCTTGGTCTTGTCACACACACACACACACCTTGTGAGAGCCTTGATCTTGTCTCACACACACACACCTTGTGAGAGCCTTGATCTTGTCTCACACACACACACCTTGTGAGAGCCTTGATCTTGTCACACACACACACACCTTGTGAGAGCCTTGGTCTTGTCTCTCACACACACCTTGTGAGAGCCTTGATCTTGTCTCACACACACACACCTTGTGAGAGCCTTGGTCTTGTCTCACACACACCTTGTGAGAGCCTTGGTCTTGTCTTTCACACACACCTTGTGAGAGCCTTGGTCTTGTCACACACACACACACCTTGTGAGAGCCTTGGTCTTGTCTCACACACACCTTGTGAGAGCCTTGGTCTTGTCTCTCACACACACCTTGTGAGAGCCTTGGTCTTGTCACACACACACACACCTTGTGAGAGCCTTGGTCTTGTCTCACACACACACCTTGTGAGAGCCTTGGTCTTGTCACACACACACACACCTTGTGAGAGCCTTGGTCTTGTCTCACACACACACACACCTTGTGAGAGCCTTGGTCTTGTCTCTCACACACACCTTGTGAGAGCCTTGGTCTTGTCACACACACACACACCTTGTGAGAGCCTTGGTCTTGTCTCACACACACACACACCTTGTGAGAGCCTTGGTCTTGTCTCACACACACACCTTGTGAGAGCCTTGGTCTTGTCTCACACACACACCTTGTGAGAGCCTTGGTCTTGTCTCTCACACACACCTTGTGAGAGCCTTGATCTTGTCTCACACACACACACCTTGTGAGAGCCTTGGTCTTGTCTCACACACACCTTGTGAGAGCCTTGGTCTTGTCTTTCACACACACCTTGTGAGAGCCTTGGTCTTGTCACACACACACCTTGTGAGAGCCTTGGTCTTGTCTCACACACACCTTGTGAGAGCCTTGGTCTTGTCTCACACACACACCTTGTGAGAGCCTTGGTCTTGTCTCACACACACACCTTGTGAGAGCCTTGGTCTTGTCTCACACACACACCTTGTGAGAGCCTTGGTCTTGTCTCTCACACACACCTTGTGAGAGCCTTGATCTTGTCTCACACACACACACCTTGTGAGAGCCTTGGTCTTGTCTCACACACACCTTGTGAGAGCCTTGGTCTTGTCTTTCACACACACCTTGTGAGAGCCTTGGTCTTGTCACACACACACACACCTTGTGAGAGCCTTGGTCTTGTCTCACACACACCTTGTGAGAGCCTTGGTCTTGTCTCACACACACACCTTGTGAGAGCCTTGGTCTTGTCTCACACACACACACCTTGTGAGAGCCTTGATCTTGTCACACACACACACACCTTGTGAGAGCCTTGGTCTTGTCTCTCACACACACACCTTGTGAGAGCCTTGGTCTTGTCTCACACACACACCTTGTGAGAGCCTTGATCTTGTCTCACACACACACACCTTGTGAGAGCCTTGATCTTGTCACACACACACACACCTTGTGAGAGCCTTGGTCTTGTCTCTCACACACACCTTGTGAGAGCCTTGGTCTTGTCTCACACACACCTTGTGAGAGCCTTGGTCTTGTCTCACACACACACCTTGTGAGAGCCTTGGTGTTCTCTCACACACACCTTGTGAGAGCCTTGGTCTTGTCTCTCTCACACACCTTGTGAGAGCCTTGGTTTTGTCACACACACATCTTGTGAGAGCCCCTTTTCTAGTCATGCACACACCCTGTGAGAGTCTTGGTCTTGTCTCTCACACACACACACACATTGTGAGGGCCTTTATCTTGTCACACACACACACACACACACACACACACACACACACACACACACACACACACACACACACACACACACACACACACACACACATTGTGAGAGCCATGGTCTTGTCTCTCACACACACACACACATTTTGAGAGCCTTGGTCTTATCTCACTCTCACCTCTCTCACACACACACACACACACATTGTGAGAGCTTTGGTCTTGTCTCACACACACACACACACACCTTGTGAGAGCCTTGGTCTTGGCTCACACACATCTTGTGAGAGCCTTGGTCTTGTCTCACACACACACCTTGTGAGAGCCTTGGTCTTGTCTCACACACACACACACACACACACACCTTGTGAGAGCCTTGGTCTTGTCCTACACACCTTATGAGAGCCTTGGTCTTGTCCTACACACCTTGTGAGAGCCTTGGTCTTGTCTCACACACACCGTGTGAGAGCCTTGGTCTTGTCTCACACACACACCTTATGAGAGTCTTGGTCTTGTCTCTCACACACACACACACACACACACACACACACACACACACACACACACACACACACACACACACACACACACACACACACACACAGACCTTGTGAGAGCCTTGGTCTTGTCACACACACCTTGTGAGAGCCTTGATCTTGTCTCACACACACACACCTTGTGAGAGCCAAGGTCTTGTCTCACACACACACACCTTGTGACAGCCAAGGTCTTGTCTCACACACACACACCTTGTGAGAGCCTAGGTCTTGTCACACACACACACACACACACCTTATGAGAGCCTTGGTCTTGTCACACACACACACACCTTGTGAGAGCCTTGGTTTTGTCTCTCACACACACACCTTGTGAGAGCCCTGGTCTAGTCATGCACACACCCTGTGAGAGCCTTGGTCTTGTCTCTCACACACCTTGTGAGAGCCCTGGTCTAGTCATGCACACACCCTGTGAGAGCCTTGGTCTTGTCTCTCACACACACACCTTGTGAGAGCCTTGGTTTTGTCACACACACACCTTGTGAGAGCCTTGGTCTTGTCTCACACACACACACACCTTGTGAGAGCCTTGGTCTTGTCTCACACACACACACACCTTGTGAGAGCCTTGGTCTTGTCTCACACACACACACACCTTGTGAGAGCCTTGGTCTTGTCACACACACACACACACACACACACAGTTGACGGTTGAGAGGCGGGACCAAAGAGCCAGAGCTCAACCCCCGCAAACACAACTAGGTGAGTACACACACACACACACACACACACACATTGTGAAAGCCATGGTCTTGTCACACATACACACACACACACACACACACACACACACACACACACACACACACACACACACACACACACACACACACACACACATTGTGAGAGCCTTGGTCTTATCTCGCTCTCACCTCACACACACACACACACACACACACATTGTGAGAGCTTTGGTCTTGTCTCACACACACACACACCTTGTGAGAGCCTTGGTCTTGTCTCACACACATCTTGTGAGAGCCTTGGTCTTGTCTCTCACACACACACACACACACACCTTGTGAGAGCCTTGGTCTTGGCTCACACACATCTTGTGAGAGCCTTGGTCTTGTCTCACACACACACCTTGTGAGAGCCTTGGTCTTGTCTCACACACACACACACACACCTTGTGAGAGCCTTGGTCTTGTCCCACACACCTTGTGAGAGCCTTGGTTTTGTCTCACACACACCTTGTGAGAGCCTTGGTCTTGTCTCACACACACACACCTTATGAGAGTCTTGGTCTTTTCATACACACACACACACACACAGACACACACACATTGTGAGAGCCTTGGTCTTGTCACACACACCTTGTGAGAGCCTTGGTCTTGTCACACATACCTTGTGAGAGCCTTGGTCTTGTCACACACACACCCTGTGAGAACCTTGGTCTTGTCACACACACACACACACCCTGTGAGAGCCTTGGTCTTGTCCCACACACACAAACACACACCTTGTGAGAGCCTTGGTCTTATCTCACAAACCTTGTGAGAGCCTTGATCTTGTCACACACACACACACCCTGTGAGAGCCTTAGTCTTGTCACACACACACCCTGTGAGAGCTTTGGTCTTGTCCCACACACACACACCTTGTGAGATCCTTGGTCTTGTCTCTCACACATACACACACACACACACACACACACACACACACACACACACACACACACACACACACACACACACACACACACACACACACATGGCCACCATTAACATAATAGAAAGAGCAGCTTCTGTTGCTAGCAGGAATGGATCTGGACTACTAATTATGGGAGACTTCAACCATGGAAAGATAGATTGGATGAACAGACCCGAATGGAGGACCAGAAACATGGAGAGCTAAGCTGCTGGACGTGGCAACAAGAAACTTTCTAAGCCAGCACATCAAAGAACCAACAAGAATGAGAGGAGAAGATGAACCAGCAATGCTTGATTTGATATTTACCCTAAATGAGTGGGATATAAGGGAAGTTAAGATGGAAGCGCCCTTGGGAATGAGTGACCACAGTGTATTGAACTTTGAGTACCTGGTAGAGCTAGGACTTATCTCCCCCAAAAAAGAACTAGGAACCAAAAGGCTGGCATACCGAAAGGGGAATTATGAACAGATGAGAAGTTTCCTTAGTGAAATACCTTGGGACACAGACCTCAGAGCTCAGTCTGTACAAGACATGATGGACTATGTCACCCAAAAGTATCAGGAGGCAGTAAACAGGTTCATCCCGGCCCAAAGGGAAAAATCCGAGAAGCAACAGAAGAATCCATGGTATAATAGGGCATTTATGGAAGCGAAGAAACTGAACAAAAGGGCGTGGAGGAACTTCCGGAATAACAGAACACCAGAAAGCGGAGAGAGATACCAGAGAACCAGGAATGACTACGTCAGGGTGAGAAGAGAAGCAGAGAAAAGTTTTGAAAATGATATAGCAAACAAAGCCAAGACCGAACCAAAGCTACTCCACAGTCACATCAGAAGGAAAACAACAGTGAAAGAACAGGTATTGAAACTTCGAACAGGCGAGGACAGGTATACAGAGAATGACAGAGAGGTGTGTGAAGAACTCAACAAGAGGTTCCAGGAGGTCTTCACAATAGAACCAGGTGAGGTCACTGTGCTAGGAGAAAGGGAGGTAAACCAGGCAGCCTTGGAAGAGTTCGAAATTACGAGAGAGGAGGTCAAGAGACACCTGCTGGATCTGGATGTTAGAAAGGCTGTTGGTCCAGATGGGATCTCACCATGGATACTGAAAGAGTGTGCAGAGGCACTTTGCTTGCCACTCTCCATAGTGTATAATAAGTCACTGGAGATGGAAGACCTACCAGAAATATGGAAGACGGCGAATGTGGTCCCTATATACAAAAAGGGCGACAGGCAAGAGGCACTGAACTACAGGCCAGTGTCCTTGACTTGTATACCATGCAAGGTGATGGAGAAGATCGTGAGAAAAAACCTGGTAACACATCTGGAGAGAAGGGACCTCATGACAAATCGCCAACATGGGTTCAGGGAGGGTAAATCTTGTCTTACAGGTTTGATAGAATTCTACAATCAGGTGACAAAGATTAAGCAAGAAAGAGAGGGCTGGGCGGACTGCATTTTCTTGGATTGTCGGAAAGCCTTTGACACAGTACCGTATAAGAGGCTGGTACATAAGCTGGAGAGACAGGCAGGTGTAGTTGGTAAGGTGCTCCAGTGGATAAGGGAGTATCTAAGCAATAGGAAGCAGAGAGTTACGGTGAGGGGTGAGACCTCTGATTGGCGTTAAGTCACCAGTGGAGTCCCACAGGGCTCTGTACTCGGTCCTATCTTGTTTCTGATATATGTAAATGATCTCCCGGAGGGTATCGATTCATTTCTCTCAATGTTTGCGGACGATGCTAAAATTATGAGAAGGCTTAAAACAGAAGAGGACTGTTTGAGGCTTCAAGAAGACCTAGACAAGCTGAAGGAATGGTCAAACAAATGGTTGTTAGAGTTTAACCCAACCAAATGTAATGTAATGAAGATAGGTGTAGGGAGCAGGAGGCCAGATACAAGGTATCATCTGGGAGAGGAAATTCTTCAGGAGTCAGAGAAGGAAAAAGACTTGGGGGTTGATATCACGCCAGACCTGTCTTCTGCAGCACATATCAAGCGGATAACATCAGCGGCATATGCCAGGCTGGCCAACATACGAACGGCATTCAGAAACTTGTGTAAAGAATCATTCAGAACTTTGTATACCACATATGTCAGGCCAATCCTGGAGTATGCAGCCCCAGCATGGAGTCCATATCTAGTCAAGGATAAGACTAAACTGGAAAAGGTTCAGAGGTTTGCCACCAGACTAGTACCCGAGCTGAGAGGTATGAGCTACGAGGAGAGACTACGGGAATTAAACCTCACTTCGCTGGAAGACAGAAGAGTTAGGGGGGATATGATCACATTCAAGATTCTGAAGGGAATTGATAGGGTAGATAAAGACAGTCTATTTAACACAAGGGGAACACGCACAAGGGGACAGAGGTGGAAACTGAGTGCCCAAATGAGCCACAGAGATATTAGAAAGAACTTTTTTTGTGTCAGAGTGGTTGACAAATGGAATGCATTAGGAAGTGATGTGGTGGAGGCTGACTCCATACACAGTTTCAAGTGTAGATATGACAGAGCCCGATAGGCTCAGGAATCTGTACACCTGTTGATTGACGGTTGAGAGGTGGGACCAAAGAGCCAGAGCTCAACCCCCGCAAACACAACTAGGTGAGTACAACTAGGTGAGTACACACACACACAAAGAAAATTGAGAAGGTTTTCAGGTTAGGCTGGTACAAAAAAGACCGACACCGTGTGTTAAAGATAGTGTTTGCAAACGAGAACACAAAGGACACGATTCTAACAAAGAAAAGCCACCTGCAACATGTGGGAGAATTAAAAAAAAGTATTCCTCCAGAGGGACATGACGAGGGAGGAGAGGGCCATGGCAGCAGAAGCAAGGAAGAAGCGCAGGGCGAGAGGAGAAAACCAGGAAACCACAGCTCCTAACACATCACCCCCAGAGGCAAGGGTGGACCCACAACCAGCTACGCTGAAGCCTCAACTGAATCAGAACACGAGATGTCTGGTACACAGCCATTTGACGAGACGGTTGTGACAGATGACTCTGACTCAAGTCTTCCACCTCCTCAGAAAAGACATAGGTGTATTGTTGATCAGAAAATCGTCTGAACTACAAGCTGAAACATGAAATTGTCAAACTGCCAATACGTCTGAGGTGTCACGTGTGCGCAAAGTCCGGTATAAGGAAGGAAACCGGCATAAGATGCATGACCTGTGATGTTGGACTGTGTTATTCCGTGCTACACCAACTACCACTGGAAAAGGGTGTATTGGGTGGAGAAGTAACCACCCGCAACAGCTTCACTCCACCTACGAAAGATCTGTTGAGCAACTTCAGGACAGTTGACCTGAAGGAGGTGGAGTGGATAAAAAATGCTGAACTTATTGTTCTATAATCATCTTTCCCTTGGTAAGTACACATAAGTGGTCTAAGTTTTTATAGTCTTATAGTCAAATTTATTGCGACTACGTTGATACCATAATGAACACTGTATCACAAACTGCCGTAAGTAGACTCGAAACTTCATAAAAGTTTTTTTTGGGTGTAGCGGGTGTTTGTATGAGTGTCCCAAACGGGTTACAGTAGGGTGACTTTGGGCGTTGGTACAGGTAGGGTTTCCCCAGATTTTTTTTATATGCATATGTCTGTGTAGGGAATTTTATTCCGATCACTGTCCAACCAAATAAAACAAACAGTGTGCCACAAGTATAGACTTGACAAACATGACAACAGTAGAAACATTTCGTTGGTGTTTGACGCTCACGGATATGGACCAGCATAGTTTTATATTTGGCACATATCTAACTTACGCTTTGTTGACCTATTTTACCTATGCTCTTATAGAACATTCTATTGCGAACACATTGCTACAAATATTAAATACGTATATAGAAAAATAATGTCAGGACAGTGAAAAAAGAATAAACTTTCAAAGTGTTGTATCACAGATGTGTCGTCACATCTGATATACCGGGTAACGTTTCGGCCACTTCCCACACTCTTGCAGGTGGCCCGCGACCATGATTCTACATTTATAGACATATGTCTGCGTAGGGAATTTTATTGCGAGTTCAGTGATACCAAATTTAATGCTGTAGGAATAGTGTGGAGTTGACAACCTTCAAAAGAGTAGAAACATTTTGTTGATGTTTGGCGCTCACGGCGAGTGATCTCTACATTCTTGTAAAGTCACTAACACAGCGTTTTGGGCAGGTCTTTAATCTAATATATTTATTTATTTATTTATTTTAGCTCAGGTCAGGTCTTAGACCTGGCCTACAAACTAACCTCCACTGAGTTATATAGATTCATTCAGTGATTGGGTACAAACACTGGACTGTCTGTAGATAGAGAGTCACACTAGCTCACTGTCTGCGGATGAAATACACTAGCGCTACACCCATTGACGCTATTGACTTCACCACTATTTTCTACCATGCAACTAATTCTACTACCTCTTCTCACTTCAAATACGCCAACCCCAAAAGCATCAAATTTCTCCTTGCCACTGAAGACGTACTTTTTGCCTGTCTTAAAGAACCTGCTCATAGTAAACAAGCCCAAGCTTTTCTGACCCCCAAGCTCACTGTTGAATAAAAATGTAAATGCTCTGTTCTTGAGTGTAATGTTGATAGCTCTGTTCTTTCTGCACTTCAGGACACCGATCTCTCTCAGGACATTTCAGACAGGAATGACATTACTGTTAAGGAGATTTACCCAGTGCCTAATACCAAACACCTCAAGATTCAATGTTCCTCTCCTGCAGAAGCCCAAAACGCTTGAAACAGGGTGTAAAAATTATCAGTACTAGTACACCTTCATCTTGCATCAGTCCAGCAAAATGTCTTCCATTGATTCAATGCTTCAAATGTTACAAATATGATCATGAAACCCGTAAATGTAAAGCCCCATCGAATTTGCTAAAGGTGTTCTGCCCCTGATCACTTCCATACTGACTGCATATCTACTGCACCACCCACCTGTACTAACTATAAAGAATCGCACAATGCTGTTGTAAAAACCTGCTCTGCTAGGAAACAAGCTCTGAAAGACCTTCACAATAACCAACCACAGCATGCATATTCATCAAGCACAACTTCCAATGCACATCAGCCTTCTTACAGCCGGCATACTTCTCATTCCTCTCAGTCATACTTCCAAGCTGCACAATCTTCTCCATTCATACATTACTCTCATCCCCATCCTGGATATCCTTATCCTCCACCGTCTCCTACCCAATCCCCTTTTCTTCCCTTTATATAACCAACAACATGACTTAATTAGCGCCAAGATATATGCTTGCATTTTCTCAGCCATGATCCAGACCCAATGGAACATCAGGACTTTTACTGTTAACTTTCCCTTATATCTCAAGCATCATAATCACCCTGTCATCGATGTCCCTCCATCTCTTCTAGGCCAAAACCCTGAACACACTCCACACCGCCCATCACATTATCCTCCTCCTCAACATTCATATCACACCTTCAACATCCCCCACCTCTATCCCCCACCTGCAGGGTTTACTGCATTCACAGTTAGGTCAGTATTTAGGCCATGTTCTGTGACTGGTGTGGGATCAGGTAGGACTATTGTTGTAGAGTCATCGGGGAATATTTCCTGGAAAGAAGGTAGAGATTGAGTAGGAGGATGGAGTTCTCCATCTCTATTGTTTTACAGTCCATCCATCCTCCTCCTCAACTCCATCCTTCTACTCAATCTCCACCTTCTTTCCAGGAAATATTCCCCGAATGACTCTACAATAATAGTCCTTCCTGATCCCACACCAGTCACAGAACATGGCCTTAATACTGACCTAACTGTGATTGCAGTAAACCCTCTTCCTCCCCCACCACCAACTCAATTCTCCACACCCATCAACTTCCTCACCCCTTCTTGTTCATGTGTCTACTTCTACCGATGCTCCATTACCTATTCCATCTGCTACCCCCCATCTCCTTACCTCACCCAGAGATCCTGGAAACAACCAACCAACTCCATCCCCCACCCTCATCCCCTTGGCTTCCATTTATCACTTCCAGCACTTCCTCCTATCACCATCACAATTCTCCTGATCGTGTATTCCAAAAACCCAAACCCCACCCCCACCCCCATCCCCCTCTCCATCGCCCAGCACTTCCTCCCCTCCCTCTCCTGCTTCCAGTTCTCCTGTGAGCAAAAATACACGTGTAAATAGCCTCAGCAACAAATTATCACATTCATAAAGCAGTTCAATGTCAAGAGCATATTTCACCATTCGTCACCTGGTGTCTGATTTTATTGAGACTGAACGACCTGATGGGCTCATTTAAACAGTACATACACATCACGAACTCATATAAAATCAAACATTATGGTTATTCTTCTTATTAATCACCTGACGAAGCACATGAAGGCGTTGCCATACTCTTACGACGTTCATACAAACATGAACTTTTACACACTACCTGGCTTCACAAAAACTTTCTAGCCATTAAAGTCCACACCCACATGGGCCCTCTCAGCATCTGCACGACCTACATCCTTCCTAACACTGGCATTCCCATGAAAGACATCACCACCCTTCATTCACACTCACTAGCCTATTTTCCTGCTTGCAGTCTTCAATGCACAATATCCTACATTCCACCTCAATACCACAAATCAACATGGTCAACAGCTTTATCAACTATACATCCAAAAACATATGTTCTTATTTGACCCAGAATTCCCTACTTCTTTCATTCATGCAGGTTCTGGCAGACCTGATCATATATTCACAAATAGACTTTGCAACAACGAACAACACTACATGCTATCAGGACCCATTACCGGCTCTGATCATATTCCCTTATTTCTCACACTCTCCACCAATCCTATTCTCATCCCCAGCACTCCTCATTTCTCATACCACAGGACAAATTGGGACATGTTCAAACAACACAATGATGACATTGATCTCACTTATGAATACAATGACAAACATCACGCTGACATTGACACACAACCACGCAACATACAAGACACCATCATACATGCAGCAAACATCTCCATTCCTAAAATATCACACAAACCACATTTTAATTTCACCCCTTCCATTTACACTAAATGCCTCTTAGCTTGTTATCACTCGATTCTTACACAACATACATCGATAGGGACAAGTACTCTGGGATCTCACAACATTAAGAAGCCACAGCCTCAACAGCTTAGATGAAGACCACACAAAACACTGCAAACACCTCACTGAACAAGCAGTACAACACATAAAACTGACACCTCCGGAATTTTGGAAACAAATCAAACGCTTACAAAGATCAACTCATACACCATTTAAATACCTTCTACAGAACAATAACAAAATCACTGAACCTGATGAAGTACTGACAATTTTTAAGCATCATTGGGGACGCATTTTTCAGTCACATCCTTCTGGACCAACTGCTCTTCCTAAAATTGAAGTAGTTAAAGACTGGGTACACTGTTACGGCCCTCTCGGGTCGCAACGGGGTTCGTACTCTGATGTCGTTAGAGGAAGTTGTATCCGGCCCCGAGCCAGTAGTGGCTTTCAAGGAATGAGATCCGTGACGCAAGAAACTTAAAGGGGGAAGGGAAAGAAAGTTAAGAACTTAAGACTATAATTATTACCATCACCAAATAAATAATATATAAAAGAGTGCACAGGGGGAGGGGTATTAACACTGTACAGGGGAAATACACAAACGTCTTCTCCTGAAGACTCTGGATCCAAACTCTCGGTGCTGAGTCCTCGGTACTTTCGTGGTCTCTTGACGAATCCTTCGACCAAGCTGAGTCTACCCCAAACACAGGCCAGCCAAAACACAGTTCCACTGGGGGCACCGCCGTGGAGGCCGTCAACCACAAGTCCAGCAGGTCTGCTGGCAGGTTCCGGAGCAGCAACGCTGGTCAGGCCACTCCACGAGCGATACTAGGGTAGCGCCCAAGTCAGGAGCCTCGTGTGATGCCACAAATCACTCTCCTGTTCTCAATACCCCAGTGGATAATCGTCTCCAGCAGTCGGTCCCGGGTAAGACAATCATTCTACTGCCACTCCACTGGCAGGGTAACACCACAGTGTTCTTCCGGGAGGCGACTTCACAGCTGCTGCAGCAAAGCACAAGGTATGGGGACTGCTGCCTTGGGTAGACTGACTCAACTTCCATCACAGCAGTCCCAGGTCGACTCTGTAAGCAGACACGTCATCAATAACTGGGACACATTAAAGCACCTCACTTACAGGCTCAGACACAAACGCCCACCTATCCACTCCATAGATGGCGCTGTTGTCTGAGCACCACCTCACCAGAGGTCAGCAGCGGCGGTGTTGTGCTGAACAGGACTGGAAACTGGCCCTTGTGGCCAGTACACCTTGTCCTCACCAGGTGTCGTCGTCCATTTGGTGGGGGTTTCGGGAGCTGACCCACAGATGGCGCGGTCGTCACTGCTCCGTGCTCGGATGCTGGATCCGGGTTCGTAACATACACCAAAACAGACATGAAACCACACCTGATGACCTCATCCACCTTGACAACCTCAATTCACGCTGAACTACAGACTCCCCTGACTCCAGCTGATGTCAAGACAGCTTTTATGGGCACTCGTTGTAAAGCCCCTGGTGCGTCTGGCATTGGACATACCCTCCGCTACTCTCTATCTCTATCATTGCTCCTGTCACTAACTTATTCAACGCCTCTCTTGCCTCTGTGCATTTTTCTCTCCTCTTCAAATCTGCCACTGCTGTTCTCATCCCAGTTAACATGAGACTCACAACGCATCTGGAAAACAATGACTTATTCACTAATAAACAGTTTGGATTCCGGCCTTACCGGTCCACACGTGATGCCTTAAATATCATGAACAATTACATCAGCATCAATCATCACCAAAGACTTAGGACTGCACTCATCACTAAGGACGTTGAGAAGACCTTTGACACTGTTTTGCATAAAGGCCTCAAATTCAAATTATACAATAACTTCAATCTTCCACTTATCACCACTTAACTTCTTTCTATCTACTTAGACACTTGGACAATGAGGATTAAGTTTCTCCGACAACACTGATTACTTCAACTTACATGCCAGTGTTCCCTAAGGCTCTGTTCTTGCCCGAACAATTTGCATCCTATACATTAACGACATTCCTGATCCTATACATTATTACCTATCTGCTATGCTGATGATGTCTCTCACCTTGTCACAAGCAACTCAATAGAAACTATCACGAAGAGCACAAGCAGAACTCGACGCTGTAACTGAATGAGAATATAACTGGCGCATTAAAACCAACTTCAACAAATAAAAAAAATCATCTACTTTTTCTGTAATAGAACTGCACGGCCTATTTCTGTTCAACACGATTCTTTCATTTGTAATCCAACTAAAATTTCTATATCTCCTTCCACCACAGTTCTTGGCCTTACACTTGATCAACACTTATGCTTTCAGAAACACACATTGCGCAGACAGTGCTTCTTCAGTAATGTGCAATCATTCTGTTAATGAGCCTTGGGGGATCATGACAGCTGAGTGGGCAGCACTCGGGATTCGTAGTCCTGAGGTTCCAGGTTCGATCCTCCAGTGGAGGCGGAAACAAATGGGCAGAGTATCTTTTACCCTGATGCGCCTGATCACCTAGCAGTAAATAATTACTTGAGAGTTAGACAGCTGCTATGGGCTGCTTCCTGGGGGTGTGTAACAAAAAGGAGGCCTGGTCGAGGCCGCAGGGAAGCTAAGCCCCGAAATCACCAAGATAACCTCAAGAAGATATCCATGATTTACTGGATAAAGGTGTGCTTCAGAGGGGACCAGAACCTTGTCCCGGTCAGAGATCCTGGACTTGATCTCAACAAAAACTACGGTTGCACCACTAGACATGATGGATGATGGTGGACCCCCAACTGCTGCTCAGCAGTGCCGTAGCTTTACAGGGTCTGTAAGGCAACCCCACCACTCTCACTGCTCTTGAGGCGGCGCATCTGATCCTCACCCGACCTTGTCACTAGTTTGCAGCCAGGACGGTGTTCGTCTGCAGAGTGAGCTCCCTGATCTCTGAGAAACTAGTCACCGACGTCATCACCAGCATCAATGACTAGAACTCTTCATTGACTGCTGTCACTGTCAAGTTCATCACTGAAGCTGACAACCACCTCGCCACCATAAAGGTTACCTACAAGACACCTGAAGAAGCTACCTTTGATGCTGACAACGGATTCCGGTGTTTTGGTATCACCAGCATACCTCATCAGATCACGATCTCGAAGAATTGAGGAAATCAAGATGTCCAACGCCAGCCAGGCCAACACCACTCACCGTGCACCAACAACTTTCAACGTGCAAGCCGCCGACTTCCCAAAGCTTCCGGATGGAGCATGAGCTACCTTGTAGCCTGCAAGCCAACCAGGGCCTAGCTCACAGTTCGCTAACCATTCATTGACTAAGCCGCCACAACTTCCCTCTGGCCAATCATCAAGCAAGCCTTCACCACACCAGTTGCCAGCTCCCAACATCGTTAATAGTACCGTCTTCACACTTACACAACTGGCCGAAATGATGGCAGGCACGAACTACAAGGAATTCGTCTGAATTTTCAACAAACTCTACGTTGCAAATGGCCTCCCAACATTTACTGTTCCAGAGGAACTCCTAACGACTTCAGCGTCAGCCACTACTGTTACATATCCCTAGTTATGGATATTCACAATATTTAATATAAAATAAATTATTGTATTTAATTTCTTCATATATAAGTTTATGCTTTTTTGTAAGTGTAGTAGAACATGGCAGCATAGTTTGGAGCAAGAAGCGGGCTTGCTTGTTGCCCTGTTTAATACATGTCCATTCCGGGTTACTTTCTGGACCAGGAGACTGGAGTGTTCATTTGTGGAGTTGCTAGATGCTACCTCTTAAATAATTAATATTTCAGTATTTACTTTAAATAAATTTACTGCATTTTTATTATTGTCGTTTGCATGTTACAATGTATATTTCATTTCATCTTATGTCTGTGTGAGAACGATTACTTTTCTCATTAATTAGTTTCATGTAAAAGTACTCGTTTGCCAACCCTGTTCTGGATGGAGAGGGAGGAGGGGTGTTTTGGGGGTAGGAGTGTCCGACACGCCTCAGTAGGGAGGAGACACTCGGTCGGGGTACATCGTGTCATGATAAATCTGTGAATCTTATTTTCGTTTCATTATAGTAGATTAATTATCTGGTGAGACTATATATATTTCCATGTGTTGATTTCCCATCTGATTATATTGTGATATTGAAATGAATAATCTTTGTATTAACTAGAACTTGCATATATTTTATTGATATTATATATAATTTTTTATGTGCATGTTTCTATATCCAATTATTGTGTTATTCTCTTGTTTGTATTGGCTTACAGGGCACTCTGGTATATCGTGCTTTAGAGACAGTGACTTACCCTAGACTATGTTTATCACTGTCCCCTGATTATACGAGCTGTGTGTAAAGGTCGGTAACAAAATATTGGAGGGGGGGGGGCTGTAAACTGGAGACTGTTCCCACATGAAAACCTGTAGCCGGGAGATTTCCCGCATTATATAAAACCTTACTAATCTAACCTTGCCTTCCTAGGAATAAGTGTGACCTAGGAAAATTTGTGAAAACTATTTCCGTGACAGTGATTATTGTCCAGTTTCACCATACTCAGCTAGTGTCAACATACACGCATTCACGATTATGAGGCAAGTCATTTATATTGTGTGTGTGTGTGTCATTTATATTTTACTTGCCCTGTGGGCCAAGCAGTTCTCAGTGTCGCACTAATTATTATTATAAAATTTCTATAAAAATGAAGTGCCAAGTGTTAACCATGGAGAGCCAAGTAGAGTCGCCATTGACTGAACCAAACTTTGAAGGGATTAAGAACCTAACAAAGTCTGCCTTGATCAGTATGGCAGGTAAACTAGAGTTAGCAACCAGTAATAAGATGGTTAAAGCAGATAGTGAAATTGATAATTACTCATCTAGTGGAAGATGGTAAACTAGGGGAAGAGGTCCTGGAAGAATTAGTGATGGGACAAATAAGCAAGTGTCATTAAGACGTTTTGAGCTCGAATTGCAGCTTGAATTTGCTAGGCTTCAGACTCAGCAGAAAAAAAATTGAATTTGAGACTTAACAGAAACAATTAGAATTAGCGGGTCAAGAAGAACAAACTAGACAGAAATTAAAAGACAAATGGCAGAGGACAATAACAAAGTAGAAACAGAGAGACTGGCAGCTGGACATGGAAATACTAGCAATATTCCAAATAATACGAACCCTCAATCTAATGTAAATAAGTATGTCGAATTGCCTAAGTTCAATGAGGAAGACTGAGGTTTTCTTTTCACATTTTTCCAAAATTGCAGTAAGTAATTATAAAAAAAAGGCACCAAACTGGGAAAAATTGCAGTAGGTACGGACAGGCCAGTAGACCAGTGGGTAGCTATAATGCAGTCAATTCAGGGGGAAGAGTCAAGAAGTAAGTAATTAATTATCAAAAGAAGGCACCAAACCGGGAAGGCTATGTAGCACCATCAAATGCGCAAAATAATCAGAGGGCGATAAATATCACCAAGGATGCCAATACGAGAACAAAAACGCATAAGGCGAACGATATCAAAAGTATCCGAGTCACCAAGAATTCTATTGAGGGACAGGTGACCGCGAGGGGCGGTCGGAAAGCAAGACACACGCTCGTCCTGGAAGTCAGGACATTCAAGAAGGACATGCACGACCATAAGAGGGACAATGCAACTACGACAATAAGGAGCAGGGCGGCGCTCCATCAAGTGACCATGGGTTAAGCGAGTATGGCCAATACGCACCTCGCCAGAGCTGTTTCCCACTGCCGGTTAAGGTGGAAGGAGGACGGCCACGAGGAAACAACATTTAGGAGCACGTAGTTTGTTACCAGTAACAGACAACCAAGAAGCCTGCCAACGGGTAAGGACGGAGGAATGGATAACCGGGAAAAAGTCGGAATACGGAATACCTTTACAAGAGATGGGACAAGAGCGGACAGCTTCCTTGGCGGCAGCATCCGCACGCTCATTTAAAGACACACCAATATGGCTGGGAACCCAACAAAACTCAACCAACTTAAATTTACTGTGAACAAGAAACAGCCAATGCTGCATCTCGACAACTACTGGATGAACCGGATTAAAGGACCCGAGAGCCATGAGGGCACTACGAGAGTCAATAACAACTACAAAGGAAGACTGACAATGAGAAAGCAGGAGACGAAGAGCATAGAGAATAGCATAAAGCTCCGCTGTAAAGATGCTAGTCTCCGGAGGTAAGCGACACATATAAGTGCGATCAGGAAAAACAACAGAGTAGCCAACACCATCCGCAGACTTAGACCCATCGGTGAAGACAGAAACGGAGCGGGAATGAGAAGAAAAGTGCTCAAGGAAAAGGCGTTTTAGAACCGCAGGAGGGGTAAAAGCTTTAGTGATACGGGTCAAGGATGTACAAAACCGCGGAAGAGGGACTCTCCACGGGGGCAAAGAAGGAACAACACGAGGAGAAACATTAGAAATACGAACGGAAAGAGAGTCCTGTAGGCGAGATAACCGGACAGAAAGAGGGAGGTGGTGAAGAGGAACAGGAACCGCAGGAGGGGTAAAAGTTAAAGCAGGACAGAGGCGAGAGGAAGAATGTTGTAAGGACCGCGCAAGATAGCGAAGACAGTAGCGATCACGGCGGTCTTGGAGAGACAGGAAGCCAGTGTCAACATACAAGCTAAGGACGGGAGTCGAACGAAAGGCACCAGAACTGAGGCGCAACCCAGTATGGTGCAAAGCATCAAGACGGCGAAGAGTAGAAGGAGAAGCAGACGAGTAAGCAGGGCAACCATAATCGAGCTTAGACAGGACGAGAGAGGAATGTAAAGCAAGGAGAGTGTGCCTATCTGCCCCTCAAGAAGTATGGAACAAGACCCGAAGGAGGGTAAGGGCCTTAGAGCACTCAACACGGAGGTAAGAGATATGGGGAGACCAAGACAAACGAGTGTCAAGGAATAACCCCAAAAGCTTCGCGGAATCTTTGTACTCAAGGGGATGACCATAAAGCGACAAAGAGGGACGAAGAACGACCCGTTTCCACGTAAAAGTCATGGCGCAAGTCTTAGAAGTAGAGAACTTGAAGCCATGATCGGTGGCCCAAGAGGACATGGCATCAATTGCAAGTTGAAGCCGGCGCTGAAGGAGAGGCGAATCATCACCCTGACAGCAAAGGGTAAGATCATCGACATAGAGAGCGGAGAAGACACCTGAAGGAAGAGAGGAAAGAAGACCATTGAGGGCAACCAGAAAAAGAGTAGTGCTCAGAACACTACACCTTCGTATTGCTGAAAAGAGGCAGAGAGAGCGGTACCAAGGCGCATCCGAAAGGAACGACGAGAGGAAGCTGCGGAGAAAGAGAGGGAGACGACCACGAAGGCCAAAAGAATGAAGTTGAGATAGAATATGATACCGCCAAGTGGTGTCGTAAGCCTTTTCCAGGTCAAAAAGGACGGCAACAACGGAGGTCTTCGCAGCAAAAGCAGTACAAATATATAGACCTCCAAGTTCACCAGGACATCTGTCGTGCTGCGGCACTTGCGGAAACCAAATTGAGAAGGGGAGAGGAGGTGATGGTGTTCCAGGAACCACATCAGACGAACGTTAACCATACGTTCAAAGAGTTTGCAGACACAACTTATGAGGGCAATAAAGCGAAAGTCCTTAGGGGAAGTACCCAGAGACCCCGGTTTGCGAACGTCACCGCAAAGAGAATGACGACAATTGAAGTCACCCAGCAGGAGCACAGGCTCCGGTAAGGAGACTAGGAGGTGTTTCAAATCAGGAAGAGAAAGCGGGACACTCGGGGGGAGATAAATGGAACAAACTGTGTACCATTTCCCCACAGAGATACGAGCAGCAGAACAATGGAGAGGCGAAGGAAAAAGTAAAGGAACAAAGGGAACATCAGCACGAATCAAGAGAGCAGAAGAATTAGAAGCCCCAGCAATGGCTGGGGGGGAGGGAGAAAGGAATAGCCACGAAAACGACCAGGACGAGCACCAAGCATCGGCTCCTGGAGACAGACACAAAGGGGGCGAGAACCGTGAAATCAGAAGTTGGAGTTCGAGGAAATTGGCGTAATAACCTCGAACGTTCCATTGAAGAATGGACAACAACGAGAAGAGAAAGGACAAAAACAGAGAACAAGGAAGAAACAAAGGCGAAAGAGCAACAGAGCACGTTAAAGAATATCAGGGTCGGGATCAGGGTCAGCAAAGTCAGGGTTAAGGGGCATGGGTAAACTGAGCAAAGACGGAGGGAAGGAAACGGGAGAACAGATCAGAGGTGGGCGGGCGGGGTCCGGAGGAGGAGGAAGAGGAAGAGACAACGGAGAGGAGCAGTCAAGGACAGCAGCAGGAAGAGGGGGAGTAGAAAGAGGGGAGCGCACCCCAGCAAGAGCAGCAACCGAAAGGGAAGCAGGGGCCAAAGAAACCTCCATAGCAGGAACAGGGGGCGCAATCACTGAAACGGGAGGGGAAGGAGCAACAGAGCCAGAAGTAGGAGCTGAGGAAGAAAGTGAAGCCTTCTTACCCGCCGGGGAAGAGGAAGGAGAGGAGCCAGGCTTATGCTTCTGACTTAAAGAGACTGGTGTCCCAGCAACTACGTACCGGGCAACGGATTCCAGTGTCTCAACAGGAGAAGCTGAACGAGAGCACACACGACGGCCGTTAGGAGAGCGATGGACATCCGCCTGCACCGACAGGCGGCGGGGAGAGTCGATAGATGGAGGAAGAGGATGGGAAGGAGGATCGGAGGGGGACGAGGAAGAAGACACAGGAGACATAACAGACCGGGTAGAAAGAAGAGGAACCCCAGACAGAGGACCTGGAGGGGGACCCCTCGGGACAGAACACAAAGGAACAGAGGAGGGGGCAGTGGGCGTATCAGGGTCCAAGGCCCAGAAACGGTTGTGAGTCTGAGGAAGGGGGGAAGGAAGAGGAGAGGAAGAGCGCAACACGCGAGCATAAGAGATGTTAGCATAAGGCAGGAGCCGGCGAACCTGGCGCCTCGCCTCAGGAAAAGATAAACGCTCCCGGTGCTTTAAGTTGAGGACGGCTGCCTCAAGCTTGTAATGGACACAGGCACGGGAGAAGGTAGGATGGGCCTCACCGCAGTTGAGGCAGCGAGCTTGGGGAGAAGTGCACTCCGACTTATAGTGACCTTCACCCCCACACAAAGGACAGAGAGAGACAGTCCCAGAGCAGCGGAGGGCACCATGCCCAAACCGCCAGCACTTGTTACAAAGTCGAGGAGAAGGAATATACTCCTGGACAGAGCACCTAGCACCAGCAAGAATGACAGGATGGAAGGGTCCTACCATCAAAGGTGATCTTCACAACGCGAAGGGGTTGACGGCGACGACCACGAGGGGGAGGAGTAAACGAGTCAACCTGGAGGACAGAATGGCCTTGGGCATCAAGGATATGCCGAATATCATCGTGGCAATCCTGCAGATTCCGAACACCGGTTGCAACATGGGGTGGGAGGAGAATAGTGCCAACACTGGCATTCATCTGAACGTTCTTGGAGACCCGAACAGGGATCTCGCCAAGACAAGATAAGGCAACCAAGCGGGAAGCTGCATCCTGAGAAGGAGCAGCAACGACACGTGTACCGAGACGAGTGGGGTTGAAAGTAACAGACGCATCCACGGAATCTACAAGATGCCGATGGAGGGAGAAATCATCAGGAGGCGCAGAATCAAGAGGGAGGAGATCAAAGTATTTGCCCTCGGGTGGCTGGGGCGCGAACGGCGTTGAGAACCCCTAGAGAGAGAGGGGTCAAAAGGCGCAGTAGTCACAACGAGAGACTTAGCCGCACCAGGGGACGAAGTGGTCACCACTGGGGGCTGGAAGCTCGACCCAACCACAGAGGAGGGAGGGGAGCTGGGGGAAGAACGGAAACATTCATCGACATAGAGACGAAGAGAAAGAAATTCATTCACGAATGTGCCCCCATACCCACCATGGAGCCACAATTAGAGGCAGGACACCCAACAGGAAGGTATCGCCGATCATGCTGGGGCCCCCTAGGGGTGCGTCGTGAGTATACGCCCCACAAACGCCACCTTAAGAACCGTCAGTCCGTCGAGATCGGGTTCAGCGACGAAAGGGGGATTGACAATAAAAGGTTCCCCTCGCTCGAGACGTTGGGTACTACAGTTCTACGGGTGCAAGAGTATGCCTCCTCAAGCACCCGGCGTCAAAATAGAAGAAGTCCAAAGAAATAATCCAAAACAAGCAAAAGGTCGGCAGGAAACGACAAGCAGATAGGAGAAGAGGGGGGAGAAAAACGAAACATAAGGAAAAGGAAAAGCGATCCGGCACAATTAGAGAAGACAGCAGCAGGAATGTAAGGCCAGAAAAGGCCAGAGGACTGCCCCACGGAGCATCACACTCCGGCAGCCGTCCACCAAGCCCCCTCACGACGCCAACGGGCCAGATGGGGAGGGGGGGGAAGAGTCAAGAAGTGTTTGTCGGAAAATCCGACACCATTTAATAATCATACAGATAATAGCTGTATTGTATAAACAAGTTACCCATAGAAAACGTAACTTGTAGTGGAATTACCGTCTAAAGAAAACGGGATATCATCACCACATACTATTATAATTCACCACCTATTATGGTGGGAATTATTCTTAAATACATTAGTCTTTGGACTTTACCATCATAAAAACATCTTATATAAATTAACTTAATTATCAATATTAAAGTAGAGTAAATGTGACCCTTCTATCACTTTCTGACATGTGGACAATGTAAGCCAGGCGTCAGAGGGAGGAAGGAGGGCAGCCATTGTTGATACTAGACCAGAGGCTCACACGGGAGCAAATTCGGCTCCTGTTAAATTTACTTGGACGAAGTGTTATGGAAACCAGTGGTGTACCATTATCACACGCTGTCAACAAATTCAAGTTAAGTGTCTATCCGAAACCCATTATCTATCATTAGTGGCCATTAATGTCATTAGGTAGGGTTAGCCGGTTAGAACGCGAAATCGCCTCAAACTAAAGGTAATTAAGCCAGGTCTTTATTGTTCCATGTACAATGTTTCTCTGAAATACCTGTCATATACTAGGTTTCTAGCTTCACAGCTAGCGCCCTTTTAACAGGTCAAGACGAGGATGCAAGATTTTGTGCACCAGTTACTGGGTGATGGAAGCTACCTCAAAGAGGATAATTTGGTGTCTACACCCTAGTTATACCTGGTGGACTAGCCTGCTGTACTATAAGATAAGGAACCTCTTCAATGTATGTAGTTAATTCTGTAGTTTGATTGGCTGCATATATATAAACTAATAAACCCCCCCTAATGTGTAGAGGATCGATTTGTGAGATTATAAGATTATTGCAGAAACACAGTCCACTTATCATTATACAAATTGCTATCGAAGTATATAAATTAACGTAAATATAAATTCATATAAATTAAATAAATATAAATCTCACAGGTCGGTTCCCACATTATTTGGTCCTTCGAACCGGATGACGGATTATTTGATCCTTTGAACCCACATTTGGTCATCTTAGTACCGGATGAACCAGTTAACCAGTGGATTCATTAAATATACTAGTGCAGTGTGATTTAAACAAGGCCAGCCAGTCAAAGATAGCGGCGTTGCCTCGTGGGAGCTCAGGAGCCTCCCTCAGCCCAGATCAGCTTCGTCAGCGGTTTCATGCACACCCACAGATATTTGGTGGCGTGTTATTCTGTGAAATGACAGCGCTAATATAGAAGCCAGCCAAATTAGTGACTGTGTCTTCGCGATATTGTTCACGGATTTCGTGGTGTTAAATTTCGCGAGAGATTATCTACGAATTTTGTGGACTTTATTTCGCGAGGTCACTAATAATATTTAATACTTCTTGATAATATTAGAAGTTTCATAGAGGCTAATTAAGAGGCTATTATCAATAATTGTGTATATTATTTCTCCAAAATAGAGAATTATTTTATATATATTGCACTAGTGATCACAGTATAATATTTACTAATTGCCAACCCACAACAGGGTAGGATATTAACCATTGACTAGTTGAACTATTATCGTTCATCCTAGTCCCATTATTACCATAGTCAGTTGTACTATATTCAATAATCTAACACCATTAATGAATGGTCCAGACCCTATTTTGGGTGTAATTTTTATCAACTCGAATTGAGTTGTATATATAATAATTTACTTATGATCATTACACCTTTGAGTGATTAATTAGTGTCTATTCCATCCTAGGGTGATATAGAAGAGCTAACCTAAAGGTACTTCCAGTGACACTGGTTTATCACTTAAATCATTAGTGTGTATGATTGTATATATATATATAATGTGTATTAATTTTAAGTGCTAACCTCTAGTAGAGGTAGGATTATTGCCTAGTGAGTTCAGAATTTACCCTAGGCTACCATTAGAGCTTGTTCAGTATTATGAGCAGCCCAAGTACAAGCCCCACAAGGCTTCACCAACTAGCCAGTATGGATAATGCAGGGAGAATGAAAAGAACCCTTGCAGGTCTTAAAGGCCACTTAACAAGACAGATCAAGAAATGTGAAGATTTGTCACAACAATCTCAAGTTGATTATGCTGACCTGGAAAGCTATTATCAAGCAGCTGCAGGTAAATTTGAGCAAATCAAATGCCAAATAGCATCATATGTGGCTGAACTTGCCAACACCAATTTATCAGAAACAGAAATAGACGACATTATGGTTGATCTTGCGAATTATGAAGATCACACTCAGGCCACGTTACAGCCTTATGTCAAATTAATTGCCCAGAACAAGGCAACAGCAACAACAACAACAGTTGCATCTAATATGAGTCAAGCAGAAGCTCGACTCCCTCCAATTAATTTACCCACTTTCTCAGGAAAAGATGAGGAAGATTGGGATGAATTTTGGAACAAATTCGTTGACCTTGTAGACTCAAAACAATCTTTACCAAAGAGTAGTAAATTCTCTTATTTGCAAGGCCAATTATCAGGTGAGGCTAAAACAGTAGTATCCCATCTGAGATTAACTAATGACGGCTATGATCTGGCAGTAAAACTCCTCAAGGATAATTATGCTGATGCAGAAGTAAGAACATCACATTTAGTTCATGAGCTGTTGCATTTACCCCCACCGGAGGCTTCAGCTGATTCACTCCAAGTCTTCAAGCTGGAGATAGAATCATTGATCAATGCCCTCAGCCTGACAGCAGATACAAACGGGGCTGAGTGGGTCTTGAAAATAATTGTCCAGGAGAAAATACCTAGGGACATATTGAGACAAATGAGTGCTCATTACAATAAAAGCATCTTATCCATGAATGAAATATCTGAAGGTTTAAAGTCAGTAGTTCATCAATTACGAACACATGACAAATTAAAACCACCAAGTAAACCCTCAGAAACCAATAATAGTAAACCACAGAGTACCAAAGGTACTCCAAATCAATCTAGACAATATAATTCTACACCAAAGTGGAACAGTAGCAGTGTGGGCGTATATGCAGTGGGACCCTCCAAGCCTATAGTTACTGTGTCACCCAAGAACGTGACACCAAAGGGTACAGGAAGCTATGGAACATGTATCAGTTAAACCCTGTGGCACATCGACAGAAATTCAGAAATTTAAAGAGGGTACATGAACAAACAATTGGTGATTTCACCAGGTTGAAAACTAATTATTGTAACAGTTGGCTTAAATCACTTTCTATTACAGAGCTTGATGCTCTTAAATATCTTCTCATTACAGAAGAGGTTTTATCATGTCTCCCAGATAAATTATCTACTTTTATGGTGGAACAGAAAAGCACCACAGATATTAATGGGCTGTCTAAGCTCGCTGATGAGCATGAATTGTTATCAAGAGCACATTTGAAAGCCCAATCAAATAATTTTACAAGTAAACTATAATGCTCACAGAAATACTTATCAGCACAAACCCAGTACTAATTCTCCAGCTACTCCCATGAACTCTTCTCTTACAAAAACTAAGCTTGATAAACCATTAACAGGGACACCAAACCCTAGTAATGTGAATTCTAAATCTGCAGTAAGTAAGTAAGTAATTATCAAAAGAAGGCACCAAACCGGGAAGGCTATGTAGCACCATCAAATACGCAAAATAATCAGAGGGCGCTAAATATCACCGAGGATGCCAATACGAGAACAAAAACGCATAAGGCGAACGATATCAAAAGTATCCGAGTCACCAAGAATTCTATCGAGGGACAGGTGACCGCGAGGGGCGGTCGGAAAGCAAGACACACGCTCGTCCTGGAAGTCAGGACATTCAAGAAGGACATGCACGACCGTAAGAGGGACAACGCAACTAGGACAATAAGGAGCAGGGCGGCGCTCCATCAAGTGACCATGGGTTAAGCGAGTATGGCCAATACGCAACCTCGCCAGAGCTGTTTCCCACCGCCGGTTACGGTGGAAGGAGGACGGCCACGAGGAAACAACATTTAGGAGCACGTAGTTTGTTACCAGTAACAGACAACCAAGAAGCCTGCCAACGGGTAAGGACGGAGGAATGGATAACCGGGTAAAAGTCGGAATACGGAATGCCTTTACGAGAGATGGGACAAGAGCGGACAGCTTCCTTGGCGGCAGCATCCGCACGCTCATTTAAAGACACGCCAATATGGCTGGGAACCCAACAAAACTCAACCGACTTAAATTTACTGTGAACGAGAAACAGCCAATGCTGGATCTCGACAACTACTGGATGAACCGGATTAAAGGACCCGAGAGCCATGAGGGCAATACGAGAGTCAACAACAACCACAAAGGAAGACTGACAACGAGAAAGCAGGAGACGAAGAGCATAGAGAATAGCATAAAGTTCCGCTGTAAAGATGCTAGTCTCCGGAGGCAAGCGACACATATAAGTGCGATCAGGAAAAACAACAGAGTAGCCAACACCGTCCGCTGACTTAGACCCATCGGTGAAGACAGAAACGGAGCGGGAATGAGAAGAAAAGTGCTCAAGGAAAAGGCGTTTTAGAACCGCAGGAGGGGTAAAAGCTTTAGTGATACGGGTCAAGGATGTACAAAACCGCGGAAGAGGGACTCTCCACGGGGGCAAAGAAGGAACAACACGAGGAGAAACATTAGAAATACGAACGGAAAGAGAGTCCTGTAGGCGAGATAACCGGACAGAAAGAGGGAGGTGGTGAAGAGGAACAGGAACCGCAGGAGGGGTAAAAGTTAAAGCAGGACAGAGGCGAGAGGAAGAATGTTGTAAGGACCGCGCAAGATAGCGAAGACAGTAGCGATCACGGCGGTCTTGGAGAGACAGGAAGCCAGTGTCAACATACAAGCTAAGGACGGGAGTCGAACGAAAGGCACCAGAACTGAGGCGCAACCCAGTATGGTGCAAAGCATCAAGACGGCGAAGAGTAGAAGGAGAAGCAGACGAGTAAGCAGGGCAACCATAATCGAGCTTAGACAGGACGAGAGAGGAATGTAAAGCAAGGAGAGTGTGCCTATCTGCCCCTCAAGAAGTATGGAACAAGACCCGAAGGAGGGTAAGGGCCTTAGAGCACTCAACACGGAGGTAAGAGATATGGGGAGACCAAGACAAACGAGTGTCAAGGAATAACCCCAAAAGCTTCGCGGAATCTTTGTACTCAAGGGGATGACCATAAAGCGACAAAGAGGGACGAAGAACGACCCGTTTCCACGTAAAAGTCATGGCGCAAGTCTTAGAAGTAGAGAACTTGAAGCCATGATCGGTGGCCCAAGAGGACATGGCATCAATTGCAAGTTGAAGCCGGCGCTGAAGGAGAGGCGAATCATCACCCTGACAGCAAAGGGTAAGATCATCGACATAGAGAGCGGAGAAGACACCTGAAGGAAGAGAGGAAAGAAGACCATTGAGGGCAACCAGAAAAAGAGTAGTGCTCAGAACACTACACCTTCGTATTGCTGAAAAGAGGCAGAGAGAGCGGTACCAAGGCGCATCCGAAAGGAACGACGAGAGGAAGCTGCGGAGAAAGAGAGGGAGACGACCACGAAGGCCAAAAGAATGAAGTTGAGATAGAATATGATACCGCCAAGTGGTGTCGTAAGCCTTTTCCAGGTCAAAAAGGACGGCAACAACGGAGGTCTTCGCAGCAAAAGCAGTACAAATATATAGACCTCCAAGTTCACCAGGACATCTGTCGTGCTGCGGCACTTGCGGAAACCAAATTGAGAAGGGGAGAGGAGGTGATGGTGTTCCAGGAACCACATCAGACGAACGTTAACCATACGTTCAAAGAGTTTGCAGACACAACTTATGAGGGCAATAAAGCGAAAGTCCTTAGGGGAAGTACCCAGAGACCCCGGTTTGCGAACGTCACCGCAAAGAGAATGACGACAATTGAAGTCACCCAGCAGGAGCACAGGCTCCGGTAAGGAGACTAGGAGGTGTTTCAAATCAGGAAGAGAAAGCGGGACACTCGGGGGGAGATAAATGGAACAAACTGTGTACCATTTCCCCACAGAGATACGAGCAGCAGAACAATGGAGAGGCGAAGGAAAAAGTAAAGGAACAAAGGGAACATCAGCACGAATCAAGAGAGCAGAAGAATTAGAAGCCCCAGCAATGGCTGGGGGGGAGGGAGAAAGGAATAGCCACGAAAACGACCAGGACGAGCACCAAGCATCGGCTCCTGGAGACAGACACAAAGGGGGCGAGAACCGTGAAATCAGAAGTTGGAGTTCGAGGAAATTGGCGTAATAACCTCGAACGTTCCATTGAAGAATGGACAACAACGAGAAGAGAAAGGACAAAAACAGAGAACAAGGAAGAAACAAAGGCGAAAGAGCAACAGAGCACGTTAAAGAATATCAGGGTCGGGATCAGGGTCAGCAAAGTCAGGGTTAAGGGGCATGGGTAAACTGAGCAAAGACGGAGGGAAGGAAACGGGAGAACAGATCAGAGGTGGGCGGGCGGGGTCCGGAGGAGGAGGAAGAGGAAGAGACAACGGAGAGGAGCAGTCAAGGACAGCAGCAGGAAGAGGGGGAGTAGAAAGAGGGGAGCGCACCCCAGCAAGAGCAGCAACCGAAAGGGAAGCAGGGGCCAAAGAAACCTCCATAGCAGGAACAGGGGGCGCAATCACTGAAACGGGAGGGGAAGGAGCAACAGAGCCAGAAGTAGGAGCTGAGGAAGAAAGTGAAGCCTTCTTACCCGCCGGGGAAGAGGAAGGAGAGGAGCCAGGCTTATGCTTCTGACTTAAAGAGACTGGTGTCCCAGCAACTACATACCGGGCAACGGATTCCAGTGTCTCAACAGGAGAAGCTGAACGAGAGCACACACGGCGGCCGTTAGGAGAGCGATGGACATCCGCCTGCACCGACAGGCGGCGGGGAGAGCCGATAGATGGAGGAAGAGGATGGGAAGGAGGATCGGAGGGGGACGAGGAAGAAGACACAGGAGACATAACAGACCGGGTAGAAAGAAGAGGAACCCCAGACAGAGGACCTGGAGGGGGACCCTTGGGACAGAACACAAAGGAACAGAGGAGGGGGCAGTGGGCGTATCAGGGTCCAAGGCCCAGAAACGGTTGTGAGTCTGAGGAAGGGGGGAAGGAAGAGGAGAGGAAGAGCGCAACACGCGAGCATAAGAGATGTTAGCATAAGGCAGGAGCCGGCGAACCTGGCGCCTCGCCTCAGGAAAAGATAAACGCTCCCGGTGCTTCAAGTTGAGGACGGCTGCCTCAAGCTTGTAATGGACACACGCACGGGAGAAGGTAGGATGGGCCTCACCGCAGTTGAGGCAGCGAGCTTGGGGAGAAGTGCACTCCGACTTATAGTGACCTTCACCCCCACACAAAGGACAGAGAGAGACAGTCCCAGAGCAGCGGAGGGCACCATGCCCAAACCGCCAGCACTTGTTACAAAGTCGAGGAGAAGGAATATACTCCTGGACAGAGCACCTAGCACCAGCAAGAATGACAGGATGGAAGGGTCCTACCATCAAAGGTGATCTTCACAACGCGAAGGGGTTGACGGCGACGACCACGAGGGGGAGGAGTAAACGAGTCAACCTGGAGGACAGAATGGCCTTGGGCATCAAGGATATGCCGAATATCATCGTGGCAATCCTGCAGATTCCGAACACCGGTTGCAACATGGGGTGGGAGGAGAATAGTGCCAACACTGGCATTCATCTGAACGTTCTTGGAGACCCGAACAGGGATCTCGCCAAGACAAGATAAGGCAGCCAAGCGGGAAGCTGCATCCTGAGAAGGAGCAGCAACGACACGTGTACCGAGACGAGTGGGGTTGAAAGTAACAGACGCATCCACGGAATCTACAAGATGCCGATGGAGGGAGAAATCATCAGGAGGCGCAGAATCAAGAGGGAGGAGATCAAAGTATTTGCCCTCGGGCGGCTGGGGCGCGAACGGCGTTGAGAACCCCTAGAGAGAGAGGGGTCAAAAGGCGCAGTAGTCACAACGAGAGACTTAGCCGCACCAGGGGACGAAGTGGTCACCACTGGGGGCTGGAAGCTCGACCCAACCACAGAGGAGGGAGGGGAGCTGGGGGAAGAACGGAAACATTCATCGACATAGAGACGAAGAGAAAGAAATTCATTCACGAATGTGCCCCCATACCCACCATGGAGCCACAATTAGAGGCAGGACACCCAACAGGAAGGTATCGCCGATCATGCTGGGGCCCCCTAGGGGTGCGTCGTGAGTATACGCCCCACAAACGCCACCTTAAGAACCGTCAGTCCGTCGAAATCGAGTTCAGCGACGAAAGGGGGATTGACAATAAAAGGTTCCCCTCGCTCGAGACGTTGGGTACTACAGTTCTACGGGTGCAAGAGTATGCCTCCTCAAGCACCCGGGCGTCAAAATAGAAGAAGTCCAAAGAAATAATCCAAAACAAGCAAAAGGTCGGCAGGAAACGACAAGCAGATAGGAGAAGAGGGGGGAGAAAAACGAAACATAAGGAAAAGGAAAAGTGATCCGGCACAATTAGAGAAGACAGCAGCAGGAATGTAAGGCCAGAAAAGGCCAGAGGACTGCCCCACGGAGCATCACACTCCGGCAGCCGTCCACCAAGCCCCCTCACGACGCCAACGGGCCAGATGGGGAGGGGGGGGAAGAGTCAAGAAGTGTTCGTATCATTGCCAGATGCAAATAGCTTTGACTACCAGTTTGTCAAGAACAGCATCTTAAATGCATATCAGTTAAACCCTGTGGCACATCGACAGAAATTCAGAAATTTAAAGAGGGTACATGAACAAACAATTGGTGATTTCACCAGGTTGAAAACTAATTATTGTAACAGTTGGCTTAAATCACTTTCTATTACAGAGCTTGATGCTCTTAAATATCTTCTCATTACAGAAGAGGTTTTATCATGTCTCCCAGATAAATTATCTACTTTTATGGTGGAACAGAAAAGCACCACAGATATTAATGGGCTGTCTAAGCTCGCTGATGAGCATGAATTGTTATCAAGAGCACATTTGAAAGCCCAATCAAATAATTTTACAAGTAAACTATAATGCTCACAGAAATACTTATCAGCACAAACCCAGTACTAATTCTCCAGCTACTCCCATGAACTCTTCTCTTACAAAAACTAAGCTTGATAAACCATTAACAGGGACACCAAACCCTAGTAATGTGAATTCTAAATCTGCAGTAGGTTCAACAGATCCGTTCAACACTCTGATATTGCACTCACTGTAAGAGGAAAGGACATGTGATTAATTCTTGTTTTAGTTTGCATCCTGAATTAAGACCAACTGGTCTCATTATGCGTAAAGGGTTACACACAAATAATTCACCATGTATTTCAATCAATCCCAATTGGATGACTGCGTCCAACCATATATTTCTACAGGTACATTACTGTGTAAAGATGGTAGTAAAAAGACTGTTCAATTACTTCGTGATACTGGAGCTAAACAGTCTTTAATTTCTAATAATGTGCTTGTTGATGTTGATACAAGAGATCATGGTGAGGTTATACTACTCCAAGGTATTGCAGGTAGTGTGCAACAAGTATCTTTAATACATATTAACCTTGATTTCACCTATACTTCTGGATGGTGTAATGTTGGTGTGAGTAAACAGTTGGCCATTCCAGGAGTGGATATTACTCTAGGGAATGATTTTGGGAACCGTAAGGTTGAAGGGACCAAGTGTCCATCATGTTAATTAACCCAAATAATGTACTAGCTCAACCAGATGCAGATGATGGCATTATTTACCCTGCATGTGTTGTAACCAGGTCAATCGGAAAAACGGGTGATAGTAATCCTGTCCAAACCAAGGTAGATGTTCCCAAGATCAGGACCCCTTCAGTTAAGGAGTGGGAGGTGGATCTTGAGGATTCTTTTATGACTCAGTTGGATGATGAGAGCGAGTCCTTAGTAGAAGCCCCGCCGAGCCCAAACCACAAGGAAGGTAAAGGTGAGGCTGAACTAACTGTGACTTGCCCACTTGTCTTCACTTCTGAACCAGTTGTCGAGAGCGAGACTGAAGTAGCTGTGACTCCATTTTATTCTGACCAGTCAGGGTCAGGAAAGGAGATCAAGTTGCTAGGTTACTTAACTGCTCCCTTCTTAATTTGAGTCCATAACCTTGAGTTCCTTACAGAATACTGATCCCAGTTTACTTAAATGTAGTTCAGAAGCCACTGCTACTATAGATGCATTGGAAGACGGGTTTCTTTTTCAAGGATCAACTTCTGATGAGAAGATGGAGACCCATGGGAGCTCCCTCATCAAATGATTGAGAGACGAGAACCCAACTAGTTGTCCCTCAGTGTTTATCGCGAGCATGTCTTGCAGGCTGCACATGATGGACCCCATGGGAGGCCACCAAGGTATAAATAATATGTACCATAAAATATGTAAGTATTTTTACTGGCCTAAATTGAAGAGAGATGTAGTCAGATATTGCCATAATTGTGTAACATGTCAAATTGTGGGGACGCCCAATCAATCTGTACCTCGAGCACCATTACAACCTAATAGTTCCAGAAGAACCTTTTTCTCATGTTGTCATGGATTGTGTAGGTCTTTTATCGAGAACTAAGTCAGGTAATGTTTTGTTCACCATGATGTGCATGATGACGAAATTTCTTGAGGCACATGCTTTAAGGAACACTAAGGCTCATAATCTTATCAAGTGTCTAGAGCAGGGGTGGGCAACCTCTGGCACGCGTGCCAAACTTGGCACGCTGATGACTTGTCTCTGGCACGCAAAAGCATAGGTTACCCTAAGCGCAGATGCAAGCACATGTTACCCTAAGCACAGACAAAAAAAAACTACTTTCCTTGGGGTATAAGCTTACATGCCATGACAGTATATGTACGTCCTGGTGGTGAAGAGGTTTAAGCTCTACGAAGCTAAAGAGGTCTCAAGAAAAAGAAGTTGATCTTGTTGCCATAGTTACCTTCTTTTTTTACGTCATCGATCATGCCGATGTATGACGATTCCCCTCTATTTACTTTGGCTCATTTTATGTAATAAGCCTTTCTAACCTAAAGGCTGCACCCATAACCATAGTGTACACTGACAATCATATCTGTGAAGGCAAAATATGCCATGCCTGCCAACCTTTAAAAATAAATTTCGTAAACTTTCAATTTAAACCCCCACATCTCCCCCCCCCCCTTAAACCTCATGTGTTTCAATGCTGTCCGACTTCAGTTTGATGCATATTAATTAAACTCACTTTACTATCTAAATCTAAAGCATCTTCACCTTCGAAAGCTAAAGAAAGATAAGAATTCTTATGCTCTCCCCTTCTCTCCATTGACGGCCGTAATATAATCAGTGAAATCAACAGTCCCCCACCCCCATGAAGTCCCCGTAATGAACACATGTTCAGACGATCTCAGACTCGTAACTCTCTCTCGCAGTCTTGCTTCGTAGTGTTTCTCACAGTTGCTCACTTGCCTCCTCCCTGAGAAGAAGGTCAGTACTTCATCTCCAGGTGAAAATTATTCCTCTTATAAATCAATAACTTTGTGAAACTCAATATCATTGTAAGAATAATCTTAATCCTTAAATTCCCACGTACTCGCTCGCCTGCTCCCTAAGAACAGAGCTGACATAAGCAAGATGTCACCGACTCAACGATGTTTCGCAACAACACACCACAAACACACAAAAACGGGTTTTGTCTATCGAACCAAGTGAAGTCTTATAAACTCTTGGCATAAGTACTCAATGCCTAGGAAGTAGTGTCTTTGTGATAAGCGGCTGCTGGTGTTGTTTCTGGAATTATGTAAAATAAAGAAAACCCTCGAATTTTCATAAAAGAAAAAAAAATCCTCTGAAGATTTTTATTATGTTCATTGTCTCGTCACGCTTACCTCAAACATTGGCTTATTAAACTTATTGATTGGTATTAGAATAAACGTACATATACTTTACTACAAAGTTTGTGTGTGCTATAATATTAACAGGAAATAAATAATTCTTTAAATACTCGCATTTCAGTAGAAGTAGACTAATTCATTTCTCGTCACTGCACTTCACAACGACAACACAATCCGTTATCATTGCTATTCATTGGAGTTACTCATCATATACTATTTTGACTTACTTTTGACCTTCCTTCTCTTCCATGCATATCAATATATTACTTATTTTAGTTTCATGCCCTTTACAGATTGTAGAGAATGTCACCACCAGCTAAGAAACGATGTCAGTCAAATGAAGAGGTAGAGAATTTAAGGAATACTGGACTGAAAAGTTTGGCATGATTAAGAAGGATGATAAAGCTTTATGCATTTTCTGTTCTGACACAGTTGTTTGTAGAACTTCTTCTGTAAAGAGACATTTTGAAAATGTTCATAAGAACTTAAGCAATAAAACTGAGGAGGAACAAAGAGAATTAATTTCTCGTGAACTGAGCAAGACAAAAACACAAGCTGAAACTTTTATGAATTATTTTTCAGGTAGGCCCAGTTCCAACTTAGTTGCTGCTAGTTTTGAAGTTTCAAAAGTTATTGCCCAACACGGAAAGCCTCTCTGTGATGGGGGAGTATATTAAAGAAGCTTGGCTAGAATGTGCACCTTTTCTTTTTGACAACTTTTCAGAAAAGAAAAAGATTATTCAGCGCATTAAAAATTTGCCTGTGAGTAGGAAAACAGTTAAGGATAGGATACTTAAGTTGGAAAGAAATACAGCTGAACAATTGACAAAAGATTTGTCTTCATGCAAGTTTTTTTCTATTTGTGTTGATGAAAGTACAGACATTACATCATCAGCTAGGCTAGCCATATATTCTAGGTTTTGTAGGGGTGATGAAGTATGTGAAGAGATGGTTGCTCTTGCATCACTACCTGAGCGTACTACCGGGGCTGAAATATGTAAAACAGTTGTGAACGAATTCTCTACTCGGCAAATTGACATTTCAAAAGTAGTATCCGTCACAACAGATGGTGCCCCAAACATGACTGGTGAGAAGGCAGGATTTGTAAATCTGTTTGCAAAGTGTTGGTCATCCACTGATTGGCTTCCATTGCATCATACATGAGGAAGCTTTATGTGCAAAAGCTGGCCTAAAGGAACTGCAAGAAGTGATGCAAACAGTTACCAAGGTTGTTAATTACATTTGTGGTCGGCCTTTAAATAAAAGACAATTTCAAACTCTACTGGATGAGGTAGAATCTGTGTATAAAGGACTGAAAATGTACAACCATGTTCGTTGGCTTAGCAGAGGCTTGGTTCTGAAACGATTTATTGAATGCTTAGATGAGATAAAGCTCTATTTGAACGACCAACAAGTGTCATACCATGAATTTTCTGACATCGTGTGGGTTTGTAAACTGATGTTTTTTGCAGATTTTTGTGAACATTTAAATGAATTGAATATTAAGTTACAGGGCTCTGGTAAGACACTTTATGTTATGTTTTGTTACATTAAAGCTTTTGAAATGAAGCTTAAAGTTTTTAAGAGGGATGTAGATAATGAGAGATTTAGATACTTTCCAAACCTAAAGAGGTACATCAGTGATCTAAAAGATGACAGAACAGACCACAAATGTCTTCAAAAGCTGTTTGTAAACATTATCGAGTCAACAGTTTGGCAGTTCTCTACAAGATTTGCCAAATTCAGAGAACTGGAAGACACAGTAAAGTTCATCAAGTTTCCAGACAGCATCAAAATGGATGAACTAAACTTGCAAATGTTTTCATGGATAGACATGGATGATTTAGAGATGTAGTTGATTGAATTTCAGAGTAGCTCAATTTGGAAGCAGAAATTTGTTGACCTTAGAGTTGACTTGGAAAATATTGAAAGAGAGAGATTAGAGATGAAAGTAACAAAGAGAAATGCAGAAAACGAAGTATTAAGGACTTGGAATACTATTCCAGAAAATTATGTCTGTTTAAAAAACCTTGCAACAGCATTGCTAACCATGTTTTCGTCTACATACGCTTGCGAATCTTTGTTCTCAATTATGAACTTTGTTACGTCTCGTAACAGGAGTAGCATGACAGATGAAACTAGCGCTGCATGCATATCTCTCAATGTTACTAAATATAAACCCGATGTAAAATCTCTGTCATCAGTTATGCAGCAGCAGAAGTCTCACTGACAGTATATAAAAGGAGTCAACAAGTTTTTTATCTGTTGTATTCTATTAAAGTCACAAAAGCTTAAAGGCTGTTGAAATGTACTTCTGAAGGTTAAATAAAAAAAAATTCTGTTTTTTTTATACTATGATTTACTGCACTGAGGTAATTAATTATTTTTTCGTTTAAAAAGTTCTTAAGAGATACCAAATATGTTCTAAAAAAAACTGGATGGCACGTGGAAAAAGTTTGTGTCAGAGACTTGGCTGATTTTGGCACGCACTCTCAAAAAGGTTTCCCACCCCTGCTCTAGAGCTATTTTTCTCCTTGTTTGGGATGCCTCGTGTTATCCAGACTGATAATGTGGGAAACATTGGAACCAAAGTTTTCAGAACTTTTTGTGAATCACATGGGATTCAACATAAGTTTTCGAGTCCATATCATCCACAAAGTCAAGGTGGAATTCAGCGTTTTCATCAAACGTTGAAGCAGATGCTGAAGACTACAGGGGAGACTTATCCACGTCATTGGGACGAAAATCTTCCTTTTGTTCTTTTTGCAGCCAGAGAGGAGTTACAAGAGTCGGACTTCTACAACCTTGCATGAACAAGGTTGTTATCCATTTGATCTCGTATTCGGACACCAGGTAAGAGGTCCATTGAAGATGCTTGAAGAAAGGTTGCTTGGTCATGTCTCTGTTCATCAGAGTTGTCGAAACTTGAGTGATGTAAAGAACAAGTTGTGCCGTGCAAAAGAGTTGGCTATGGAACATTTTGGGAAGACTCGGGAAGAGATGAAGCAGTGATGTGACAAGAAGTTTAAGACAAAGCTCAGGTCGTTTGCAGTCGGTGATTTGGTGTTGGTGTTGAAACCTCGTCTAGGGACTTCCATGTCCCATAAGCTTGAAGGACCCTACCAAGTGGTAGAAAAGTTGGGAGATTTGTCTTATAAATTGTATAACACTAATCTTCAGGACAACAAATGATTGTGCACCTCAACCGTTTAAAAGCCTATTGTGGACCAGGTGTTGTAGCTTGTTTTATTCTGGAGGAGTTACCACCTGAGGAGGATTATAATGAGGGGAAAGATGTTAACATTCATTATCTCGGTTGCAGTTCCGAAGAGGAGATGCTGTCATTTACAGGAGGAGCAGTGTGATGAGTTCCAGGTCCTGCTGTACACACATGTGAATCTGTTTGGTGAGATTCCCACACAGATTCATCTTTTCACCTATGACATCCAACTGCTTGACAACACTCCAATCAGACAGCATCCATACAGGGTGAATCCCGAGAAAGGACAACTCATCCAACACGAAGTGGATTATCTACTTCAACATAACTTCATCCATCCAAGCCAAAGTTCTTGGAGTTAGCTTGTTTGCTGGTACCAAAGCCAGGGAAAACCTGGAGGTTATGTGTGGACTATCGCAAGTTGAACACGGTAACATCGATCCCGGGCACCGGCGAGAAACAATGGGCAGAGTTTCTTTCACCCTATGTCTCTGTTACCTAGCAGTAAAATAGGTACCTGGGTGTTAGTCAGCTGTCACAGGCTGCTTCCTGGGGGTGGAGGCCTGGTCGAGGACCGGGCCGCCGGGACACTAAAGCCCCGAAATCATCTCAAGATAGCCTCAAGATAACAACCGTTGATGTGTTCCCATTACCACTTTTAGAAGAATGTATAGACAAGATTGGAAATGCTCAATATGTGTCAAAACTTTACTTGTCTAAGGGTTACCATCAGATTTATCCAAGTGATTATGCTAGGGAAGTGACAGCCTTTATTAAAACTGATGGTGCTTATGAATTTAACGTAATGCCTTTTGGTTTGTGAAATGCACCTGCCACTTTCCAAAAACTTATGAATTGTTTGCTCAAGGACGTGCCAAATTGCAGGGCATACCTAGATATAGTCTTGTATAATAAGTGTTGGACAGACCACCTGTCAGGTCTAAAGAAGGTAAGGTAATTATCAAAAGAAGGCACCAAACCGGGAAGGCTATGTAGCACCATCAAAGTGCGAAATAATCAGAGGGCGCTAAATATCGCCATGAATGCCAATACGAGAACAAAAACGCATAAGGCGAACGATATCAAAAGTATCCAATTCACCTAGAATTCTATCGAGGGACAAGTGACCGCGAGGGACAGTCGGAAAGCAAGACACACGCTTGTCCTGGAAGTCAGGACATTCAACAAGGATATGCACAACTGTAAGAGGGACAACGCAATTCGGACAATAAGGAGCAGGGCGGCGCTCCATTAAGTGACCGTGGGTTAAGCGAGTATGGCCAACCCTTAGCCGTGCCAAAGCAGTTTCCCACCGCCGGTACGGCGGTAGGAGGAAGGCCACGGGGACACACTACGTTTGAGAGCACGCAGCTTGTTACTAACCACAGAGGACCAACAACCCTGCCAACGAGCAAGGATGGAGGAATGAATAACAGGATAAAAGTCGGAATAAGGAATACCTTTACGGGAGATGGGACAAGAACGAATAGCTTCCTTAATTAGCGGCAGCATCCGCACGCTCATTGAAAGAAACACCAATATGGCTGGGAACCCAGCAAAACTCTACTGATTTAAATTTACTAGAAATAAGAAACAGCCAATGTTGAATCTCGATGACCACCGGATGGACAGGATTAAAGGACCCTAGAGCCATGAGGGCACTACGAGAGTCAACTACAACCACAAAGGAGGAATGATAATTAGAAAGCAGGAGACGGAGAACATAGAGAATAGCATAAAGTTCTGCTGTAAAGACGCTAGCCTCCGAAGGGAGGTGACACATATAAGTACGGTCAGGAAAAACAACAGAGTAGCCCACACCGTACGCAGACTTAGACCCATCGGTGAAGATGGAAATAGAGTGGGAGTGCAAAGAAAAGTGCTCAAGGAAGAGGCTTTTCAGAATTGTAGGAGGGGTAAAGGCTTTAGTAATACAAGTCAAGGAAGGAACAATATAAGGAGAAACCTTAGAAATATGAACAGAAAGAGAATCCTGTAAGCGAGATAACTGGACAGAAAGAGGGAGACGATGAAGAGGAACAGACTCTACCGGTGGAGGAAAAGTCAAAGCACGACAGAGGCGTGAGGAAGGATGTTGTAAGGACTGCGCAAGATAGCTAAGACAGTAGTGATCATGGCGGTCCTGAAGAGAGAGAAAGCCAGTGTCAACATACAAACTGAGGGCGGGAATCGAACGAAAGGCACCAGAGCCAAGACACAACCCAGTATGGTGCAAAGCATCAAGACAGCGAAGAGTAGAAGGAGAAGCAGAAGAGTATGCAGGGCAACCATAATCGACTTTAGACAGGACGAGAGAGGAGTGCAAATAGAGGAGCGTGCACCTATCCGCTCCCCAAGAAGTATGAGATAAAACCTTAAGTTGGTTAAGGGGCCTTAGAGCATTCAACTAGGAGGTAAGAGATATGGGCTGACCAAGACAAACGAGTGTCAAAGACTAACCCAAAAAGCTTTGCGGAATCCCTGTACACAATGGGATGACCATAAAGCGACAAAGAGGGACGAAGAACGACATGCTTCCGAGTAAAAGTCATAGCACAAGTCTTAGACGCAGAGAACTTGAAGACATGATCGGTGGCCCAAGACGACACGGCATCAACAGGACTTGAGGACAAGGACTGCCTTGTGAGGCAGTCCTATAGCGATTTTGTGTGCAGTCCTATAGCGATTTTGTGTGTTTTTATATTGGCATGACTATGGAATTGCAGGTTTGTTTGGGGAGGAGTTGATAGAACTTCGAGGCCACGGAAGAAGTTAAGGGAGGAAACTTCGAGGCTGGAGGAGTGTATGCTGAACTCTGTGGGAAAGCAGAACTCCAGAGTGAGAAATTGACCTCAAACAATGGAAAGGAGCAGAGAAGAGGAGTTTCCATGTGTCTCCGTGGAATCAGTGAAGCATCACTGGTGTTTGAAGAGGACTTCATTGTGCAACAGTTTGGGAGAACTGCAGAAGTGTCTTGTTGAACATTTTGGAGGACCTAGAGATGATAGTGGTAGTGAGCCTCTAGGAGCAGAACATAGGTTTATGGTGGATACACAGGAAAGTATAAAGGTAGTGCTTGAATACTTATTGGCATGTAAGACGCAGTGTAAGGTGAGAGATTGATTTCTTCTTGTGTCCGGGAATAATTATGTAGATGTTTTTGGTCTTTCAGCCCCAATGTGCGTTTCATATACTTTTAGGGCTGAGTGTACAATATTGTTGTGATGAGATTTCAACCCCATTTAGTGAGGAAGTGGTAAGCCAAGAGTTGAGCAGCCACTTGATATGGATAGTGGGTGAAGCCAGGGTATGATACTGGATTGCTAGCAGGCTGTAGCAGCTTAAGAGTGTTGTATGATAATATCTTATTTCTTTCATATCATGTATTGGTATATGTTTTTCCGTTTATTAAATGGGTATTGTTAGCTGGCTTTCGCTCTTGTCCTGGTGAGGCTTCCAGAAAGCAGGAGAGAGGGAAAGGATCACGGCTGCAGACAGGGTGGTAGAAAATTCTAATTCACAAAAGGGGGATTTAGGAGATCATTCCAAACAAGGAGAGAGTGGGGGAGTCACGGCGGCTCAAATAAGGTGTGTGTACACGAGACAACGAGGCCAGTGTTGGAGCCGCACCCCTTAATATGTGATGTTGAATCCCTCTCCAAGATCAAGAGGTGTACAGGGTGATCTGAGTAAATTGCAAGCACTCCAGTGTTCGTTGCTGGTCGACCAATGGTAGCGGGAGTGTGGCTGCCAAGGTCGGTTGTCTGTTCCCGCAGAGTGGTTGGGGGACGTTGTCTGCCTGTACGCAAGTAACAGTCTGGTGCAACAACCAGAGCTCTCTTTGGAGGTTTAAGTTCCATAAGCCCCAACCCCCTCAGGCCAGAACATGGAGCAGTGCCGACGACAGTGCTACCTACTGCCTTTGTTGTGACATTGCCCACCACAGTGCAACCTACTGATGGGGCAGTGCCACATACTGCCATTAATGGGGCAGTGCCCAACACCTCACATGACGCTTTGGCAACTCCCAGAGTTTCCAAAAAGGGTAAAGATACCCAGAGCAGTGCCACAAAACGATTGTAATTATTTAGACTAGACACAGAAGAAACAAATGGCAGTGACAGTGAGTGGGAAGAAATTAATTATAAAATAAATTCACATGAGACAGTGCTAATGGTGACAGATAGGGAACTTGAAAAGTACCTAAATGATAATTATAGATGTGAGTATTGCTCACATTCTACACAACATCATACATTGAAGATTGATCACCATGATGTACAAGTGACCAAGAGCTGTAGTGACTGTAATATTACAGTTTCACGAGTACTGATGGAAAATCATGAGAATTTGAAGATATTGGTGTACTCCAACATGCTAAATAACCAAGGATACATATTTTACAAGAGTATGTGTTCCAGAAATATAATGAAATTTGTGCGACAGCAGGTGTATATCAGGTGGCAGAATCATGTAAGAGATCCTGCTAATATGAAATGGGAGAAAGTACAAGAAAACACTCGCACTATCATATTTGACCATTACAAAAAACAGCTACATAAGACACCCCATTAATGGCTTCCTTGACATTGATGTGTCCTTTGATGGATCTTGGCATACAAGGGGCGATCATTCACAAATTGGCACTGCTTTTGTTGTAGAAATATTCACAGGCACGGTTGTGGGACCTTAAGTGTCCAAGCATGTCATTGCACAATCAAAGTAACCAACCCAAATCGACTCATTCCATCGCAAACTAAATTCAAAACAAACATCTCTGGCTGTGAGAACCAGTGCATGCTGCCCACCACCGCGCTGCCTGACGCAAGTTTCCACCACAACATATACTCCAGTCATCCTCGACCTATCATGTCTCCCAGGAACAAGACTGTGCAGGTCAATAAGAGCAACAAAGCCCCTAACAAATCATCCATCACGACAAATACTGACAGTCATAGTGTTTCTCCCTCTGGAAGCTCTGGGGCCTGTGGCGGCGGTGCTGCCCTCCCCTCCACCCCATTGAGCCAGGGAGCGGTGTCCTCTCAATCCTCTCCTATTACCATTCTTACATCCCAGTTTACGAAATTCAAGCGTGCTACTGGTCCCTCACCTGATTTCCCTAACTGGGCCGATAATCAGTGGGCCAAAAAGTTGTGCTCAGTCCTTGAGGCTCAAAATACGATCATCTTGAGTCTTCAAACTGAAAATCAAGCAAACTGTGTGAACCTCCATCAACAACAACAGGAAATAACCCTCCTCTGCGAGGATATTAGAAACTTGAGGGCTAGCCAAGATCAACTCCAGCATGACTTGAATGATCTCCGTGAGGAAAACTTTCGTCTAAAATCCGATGAAGCCGTAAAAAACAAGAGGAAGCTCTCAGCAAAATGACTGCATGTATCAGTACATTATCCGCCCAACGTTCCATCACCCAGGATGAACAAGATCAGCAAAAACTGCTCGACTCTATAGTTTTGTCGTCCCAAGATATTCCAGTGGAAAGTGAAGGTGAAAAGTGTATTGAAATAGTTCAGGATCTCTTAAAAAAAGAATTGCAGTTCACTCTAAACAAAACAGACATTATTGCAGCCTACAGAGTAGGTAAAAAGAATCCATCAGGACAAAACCAGCAGAAAATTCGCCTGAAACTGGCTTCCCAGTCCATGAAATCGCATCTTGTCCAGACAGCTACATCCCAACGACAGGGAATCTAGATCAACGAGTGCTTGACTAGAAAAAGACAGCAACTCCTCTACCGCCTGCGTCAAAACCCAGATGCGATTCATCAGTGCTTCGTCAGATATTGCTTGATTAAAGTGATTGACTTCAGTAGGTAAAATGTTTATAATTGCTAATGATGATAACCTCAACACTTTCCTCACCCAATGTGGTTTGTCTCGCCTTGTTATCACTCTCAATGAGTCAACATAATTAACCCCCTTGTCACCTAGTGTAGGCTAGGTAACCTAAGTCTCTTTGTTTCACTTTTTAAATTAATTTTTAATTTACTTTTTACTAGTCATTTATTGGACTTAATTAACTGAGTGCTTTAATATTTATTTAGGTCTTATTAATTATACGTTCATAACTAAACTATTTATAGGTAATAATTCTTTAGCTTAAATTTGCCTATGTTTATTAATCAACTTTTTTCTTTGATTTCATTATTACCTAGGTTGCCTAGCCTCGCCATACTCCCTTACTCCATTGTACCCCTGGCTTTGCCTGTGTCTCATAATGCAAATTAGTTCTTACAGTGTACCTGAGAGTACTTGTAAGCCCCTTGTAAGCTTCCTCATTTTTCTTTTTTTTGTTCATTCTGTGTTTGTTTTGTATAGTCTTGTTTATATATTTTTTTATCTTTCCCCCTTTTATTTCAAATTTCTATTTTGTAATTGCCATTCTTGCCTTGTTTTCCAACAACCAGCCTTTTTATGCAGACAAGTATAGACCCAGAACTAAACCCCTTATCCACTATCTATGACAATCATCACTTTAATGGTCAAAATTGCAGATATTATACAGCACATGATGTAAACAATGTATTAACACATAATCACAATATCTCTGTAATCAACTTGAACGTTAGATCTCTAAGTAAACACTTCGATGATGTTAGTGCCTTGATTGAAACTATTGACAACAAATTCTCTTTTATTATACTTACTGAAACGTGGTTAAAAGAGGATACTACTCAACTCTTTAACATCCCTAACTACTCGGCAGTTCACAACTGTCGTCAAATTCAGAGGTGGTGGTGGCACTGCTCTTTACTACCACCAAGAACTAACATGCTTAAAAGTAATTAGAACTAGAGACTGCTGTGGGGAGTATATCTTCGCCAGTTTCAGAGTCAAGGGTGCTGAGTCTGTCCTGTCTGTGGGTGCAGTTTATAGAATTCCTAACACAGATGTGTCCGAATTCAACTCAAACCTTAGAACTTTAATACTAGATAACAGACTGAACAAAAACCATCTAATTATCGCAGGGGACTTTAATATTGACCTCTGCGAGCCTGAACACCCTACTTCTGTTAGCTTCCTCAACTGTATGAATTCCTGCTTCCTCATACCCTTAATCACTAGACCTACTAGAATCACTGATAGTACTGCCACGACTCTAGATCACATCTGGACCAACATAACCTCTCCACTTAATTCAGGTATAATCACCGATAGCACTACAGACCATTACCCCACATTTCTCTTAATAACATTAACAAACCACCTCTAGAGACAAGGGAGTTAAGCTTTAGGCTGCACAATGAAACTGCTATAGGCAATTTTATAACTGCTGCTGATAATGTCAACTGGGAGTCCGAGTTAGGTAACATAGGGGACATCAACCTAGCAGTGCAATCTTTTCAAAAAACTCTCAGCCTTTATAACACCCACTGTCCTATGCTAAAGAAACAAGTCACAACTAAAAGGCTAAACAATCCTTGGCTTAGAAAGGGAATACTTAAATCCATTAATAAAAAACATGACCTTGAGAAGAAGTATAGGTTAGGAACCGTCTCCAAAGAATTCTCAAACAATTACTCGTTATTGCTATCTAAAATAATTAGACGAGCCAAAACTAAATACTACAAAGATAAATTTACCCAAATAAACAGCAACATTAAACAAACTTGTAGCACAATTTCACAAATATTGGGATCAAAGAAGATTTTAAATAACAAACCAACACTCCTGTCCAATAACGATGGTCAGCTTTCAGCCTCTGATTCTGCTATTGAGTTCAATAGGTTCTTCTCTTCCATTGGGTCATCCCTTGCAAATGATATTCCATCTTCCAGTACTGACGTTAAGGACTATCTTACAGGTAACTATCCACAGTCTCTGTACCTAAAGCCTACTAATTCCACTGACGTTAATGAGATAATCCTTTCCCTTAAAACCAAGTCTATTGCCCTTGAGGAGATACCAACTTTAATTTACAAAAAAGACTCCAGATCTTTAGCCCCTGCTATTGCCTTGCTTTTCAACAAGTCACTTGAACTCCAAACCTTTCCAGATATTCTAAAAAAAGCGAGAGTAACCCCTGTCCACAAATGTGGTGATCTCACAGATGTTAACAACTACAGATCCATATCAATACTGCCAAACTTGTCAAAAATATTTGAAAAACTAATCTACAAGCAGCTTTACTCTTATCTAGCCAAACACAATATACTTAGCTCTTGCCAATATGGCTTCAGATCCAAAAAAGCACTAACGATGCACTTATTAGTATGATTAACTTAATTCATGCAGCTCTTGATAAAAATGAGTTCTCTATTGGGTTATTTGTGGACCTGCCTAAGGCTTTTGACACTCAACCACCAAAACCTTCTTCTTAAATAGCATCATTATGGAGTCAAAGGACATTCCCTGCAATACCTCAAACCTTACCTTACTGACAAGCTACAGTATGTTTCTGTGAATAATTATATTTCACCCAAGCTAGCCATCAACATCGGTGTTCCTCAGGGCAGTATACTTTGCCCTCTCCTCTTTCTCATCTACATTAATGACCTTCCAAATGCCTCCCAACACCTCAAACCAATTCTATTTGCTGACGACACAACCTTAATTTACTCCAGTCCTGACCCCCTTGCTCTAAATGCCACAGTAAATACTGAGCTAAATAAAGTCCATCTTTGGCTAACTGCCAACAAACTCACCCTTAATATTGACAGAACTTTCTATATTCTGTTTGGCAATAAATCCTCTAATCAAATAAAACTCAGAATAAACAATACCCAAATTTGTAACAAATTAGATGGCAAATTCCTTGGCGTTCTCATTGACAACAAGCTGAATTTCCAGGGACACATTCTAAATATATCAAAAAAAGTTTCAAAAACTGTTGGCATTCTTTCCAAGATCAGATATTATGTACCCCGCCCTGCCCTGGTGACTCTCTATTACTACCTCATCTATCCATATCTCAACTATGGTATTTGTGCTTGGGGTTCTACTACCCAAAATCATTTACGTCCTCTAATTACTCAACACAAAGCTGCTATTAGGACAATATCCAACTCTGGCCCCAGACATCACTCGGTACCCCTACTCAAATCTCTGAATATGTTAGATATTAAGTCACTGAACATTCTCTCATGTGTATTATACATATATAAAACGCTGAACTGTAATGCCAATCCTGACCTCAAAAGCTTCATTGAAGGTTGTAACAGAACCCATGAGCACCACAAAAGAAATAAATACAGTTTTGATATTCCTAGAGTACGACTTAATCAAACTAGAAATGCTCTACAAATCAAGAAACCCAGAATGTGGAATGACCTTCCCAACCATGTTAAAGACTGTACCTCTCTCAACCAGTTTAAGATAAAAACGAAGCACTGCCTAATAAATTCCCTGTAACCTACCTTACCCCTCTATTGTCAACCCATGTCTGTTTTTTTAAACAACGCTGTTTGTCGACCTAATTGTATTTGTGCTGCTTTTTCAGCCACGTTCCCCCCTTTTTTATCTTTATTTTTATTTGTTCTCAACACATTTTATACTTTATACTCATTTAGTATTAAGCTTTAGTCATTAATGTTTTTCATGCCCGAAACGCTTTGCGTAATAGTGGCTTTAGGCATTGTATGTACTAGCTATACCTATAAATCGATCAATCTTTGTATAATCTCTTGTATGTATGTACCTTACTTAAATAAACATTTATTTATTTATCTATTTATTTATTTATTTGATACGTGCTAAACTCGTGGTGTGACTATAACGCTGGCAGTGAGATAGCATTTACAACTGCAGTAATTTACCTCGGGTGGAAGATTACATTGATTCTAAGTTTAGTTAATTTCCAGTCTAAAATAAGATTTTCTAATTTAAAGAAAACATTAGACTGGAAATTAACTAAACTTAGAAAGAATTAATGTAATCTCCCAACAGAGATTAACTACGCAGTTGTGAATGCTATGTCACTGCAGGTGTAATAGTCACACCAAAGGTTTAACACGTGTCAAATGTGCTTTAAACTCCAAAATCTTCTAGTCAAGCTCTGGGAACAATAAAAAAATGTTTTCTGGACTTAGAATCCATAATTAAAGCGTAAAATAATGCCTAACTGTTCTAGTTAATAAGTTAAACTTTGTAGCGTAACTATTATTGTGACGAACACCTGAATAGGAGGAGGAAGACGCACTTGTGCAAAGGAATTAACTCCATCAAGAGGGAAGCAAATTAGTAGCAATGGATAGTTAAGTCCTCGTGGTTCTACAACGTTCTTACAATACTACAACTTTCAAACTACAAAGCACACAGTATCCGGTCTGTTTTATAGACTCAATTATTGGTGTATGGTCATATAATCAGGTATTTCAGTAAGCGTTCGGTTAAGCTGCACGGAAAACAAAATCTCTATGGTGAGCACATGTTTAGTTAGGAAACAATTGCTACTGAATTGAGATTAGCTGTGAGGATATTTATTTTTAGTGTTTTTTGTGTAAACTTTTCGCCGAAGGAGGTGATCAGCTGAGAACCTGGTGTTACCATATAGTAACATCAGGTACACATGACTCGTACCTGACCCTTCTGACATTCTTCAAATAATTCATGCTGAAACCTTCTTCACAGCTAAGGCTTATATTAGTTTCAGTAGTTAGTGATTAACCCTTTAACATTTCTTATTGAAATATATCTAATAATTATAATTACTATTGAATAACTCCTCCCCTCAAAAAAATGTGTTGAGGTATCACCAAGCAGAAGTTAAAATTTAACCAATACAGTCCACTTTCTTTTAATACAGTCCATTTAATATAATTAGCTAAATTAATTTATTTACCTGCTGGGAAATTTTCCACACCCTCATCAAGTGATAAACATCATCTATAATGTAGTGTCCTGTATTCGACAACAAAACCATGTGGATCTAATTGCAACTCGCGATGTACACAAGGCCTTTGACAGCTTATGGCAAGACGGTCTTGTGTATAAGTTAACGAACATACCAACGCAGAACTGGACTTTCCTCAGACTTATCAGGAACTTTTTATTACATAAAATAGTTTCGCCTTACTTCAATGGGAAAACTGCAGAAAGCTTCACCCCAACAACTGGTGTTCCTCAGCTCCTCTACTATTCAGCATCTTTGCCAACGACCTCTCACAATCTGAATACAGACACACCATCATCACCCAATTTGCAGATAACGTGTCACATATAATAACATCTAAACCGGGAGTCAGAACAACTAAGTTTACCACTGTAGTGCGTAAGGCAACACTGAACTCGCTTTGACGGCAGATTGAGTGAGAAAATGGAGGATTACAACCAACCCTGATAAGTTAAGAATGAGCACTGTGGGCTGTATGCTTACTCCAAAGAAAACATTGAGGGGTCTGCATCAGGGGACAACCCATTGCTATAAAAAATGTCAGTATCTTTCTTGGCTACAACTTCAACCGGCTCAACTCCACACAGTACATGACTTTGAAAAATGCAATAAAAAAAATCGCTCTCAAGGTTATACAGATTTAACCAAGCCCCCTCCCACATCAAACTACATCTGTACAAGACGATCATCAGACTAGCTTTGGAGTACCCATACACGCCCTTATGTTTGACCAACAAAACCAACATCAAGAAAATTCAGAGTGCAAAAAAACGGTCATCCGATTCGCTGCAAAAGTATCATTAATGGACAGGGTACGTACAGAACAACTTCTCAACACACTCAAGTTTAGCCCATGAATGTTCGACTTAACCAACTATCCAAGAAAGTACTGTATAGGATGCAAGTACTCTATATACCAGACCCAAAACACCCATTAATAGTAAAGAACACTACAAGTGACTTTATACTACAAGGACCTCCTCATAGACCTCGTTGTCTCAACCTCCAACATATAGTCCTGAGATACATTCACAGCCCAGACTACCAGAGGCCACACATCCTGAAGGATTTACCGGAGAATACTGAAGATTGGATCCTCCCAGAACCAATGTTCACATAAAAAACACATACAAAACTTAACAGGCAAGCAACCATGCAGTAATGCCGATACTTGGGGAAGGGCTGTTACAAATGTTACAAATGAATAATACTTAATTGTGACATTTATCATGATAAGCATTAATATTACTTATTTCACTCCTCAGTTATTTGGAAGTTCACATTACATACTGTGTTGATTACTTAAGTTTTTTGTTTTGTTAACTGTATCATGCTGCCGTGTGGCAGTATGGTATATTTTATGTTATGTGAATTTATTCATGTGAGTGGAGTCAGTTGGCATCTCCTGGGAAGGGGGAATGCCCATACAAGGATATTTTTCGACAGCATTGATGTGCGCATTTTAACCAACTTAGCGTCATTAATCAGTCATGTAATAATTTTTTGTTATTGTATGTACATTTTTTAATTCACACCTCATTGGTGTTAATTGTATTTCCCATTGATTACAATTATGTTTGAAAGTATTACTCCCAGCTATCAGAGTATTCATGTATGTCAGATTTTGATAACTTGTAGATGTTATGCTTTGGCGTCAGCATAGTCAGTAGTGCGGGGTAGAGCTGACTAGAGTGGATCTGTATTTTTGAGAAGTCATTTGGTGCTTGTTTATTGTTCTGATACATAGCTAATTATCTGGTTAGTCCATTAATTGCATTAACATCTATTCTGATATAGTTTACTCATGTGATCAATGCTTATAGGTGTTATTTCACCTCATTATTGTCTTTGAATATTTCTGGAGATACCTATTACTTGTGTTTCATTTAAGTGTTTGTGCTTTGTCTACCCATTCTTAAATATATTGATGTGTCCGTCAAGTAGTAGTATCATTTACCCCTAAACGTTTGGTGTTGGCAAGGCAGCATTTATTAACAATTTACGACTGCAAGGCACATGAACCTTATGGGGGTTATAACAAAATGAGGGCCTAAGTCTGTGAGATGAATTGCCATAATTTAATGTACTCAGTGTTAGTACATATCATTAATTTTACTACCTTTCTGGATACTGTGTATCCACCTAGTTGTGCTTGCTGGGGTTGAACTCTGCACTTTCGGCCCGCCTCTCAACTGTCAATCAACTGTTACTGATTACTAACTATTCCTTCCCCCCCCCCCCCACACACACTTCCCCCAAAAGCAGCCCATGACAGCTGTCTAACTCCCAGGAACCTAACCTCCCAGGAAGCTGGACACAAGTGAATAGTTTGTGTCCAGGGGCCAAGCGAACCTTCAGTGTGGTGTTCAATTTAGTTAATTACTGTAGTGTTAAATTAAGTGGTTGCCATGGAGGAACAAGTTGCATTGTTGGTGGAGTAGCCTAATTTTGGTGAAATCAAAGACTTAAGTGTAGGATTGATTTCCATGGCTGGGAAATTAAATCTGCAAGTTTCTAAGAGAATGTTAAAGGCTCAGTTAGTGAGAACCATTGTCACATGTCTGGTGGAGGAGGAGAAACTAGAGGAAGAGGTGTTAAAAGAGTTAGAAGAAGAGTCAAGTGACCAGATGGCAATTATGCGACAAGAGTTGAAATCCAAGTTGGAGATGGCCAGAATAGAGGGAGAGAAGCAAATGCTATAGGCTCAGAATCACACACACACACACACACACACACACACACACACACACACACACACACACACACACACACACACACACACACACAAAAAAAAAAAAAAAAAAAAAAAAAGTTGGAGCTGGAAACTCAAAATAAACAGCAACAAGTGGAACTAGAGGCAGAGAACAGAAGAATAGAAGCTCAGCTGAAGCTAGAGGAGGCTAGGCAGAAATAAGCAGAGCTTGATTTATGTTGACATGTTGGTTTACCACAAATCAACGAGGATCCAGATTTTTTTTTAACATTTCAAAAAGCAGTTAGTATGAATTGGCCTGTGGAACAGTGGGTTGTATTATAGTCGTGGGTTGGTTGTGTTGTCGTCGCTGATCCTTCTCTACGGACAACCCAACCCACAACTCGGTAGAGTGCTTATACTAGGAGATCACCCTTGGCGCTTCTGGCTCTTGGAGAGGGGCTCAACGTCACACGTTTAGGGGATGCGGCTCCAACACTTAGCCTCGTTGTCACGTGCACACACCCACTCGAGCCGCTGTGACTCCCCACTCTCTCCTTATGAGATATGATCTCCTCAATCCCCTATGACTTACTAGTATTACCTCCTACCCTGTCCACAGCAGTGGTTCTTGGTTCTTTCTCTCTCTCTCTCCTTCTTTACTACCTCCTGGGAAGCCTCACTAGGACAAGGGCAAACACCAGCAAATTGGGATACATTTACTGGACAAAGCACATACACGATACATACACACATATAATAATAATGAATCCTATACTCTATAATATCACAATCAGGTTGCTCTCCAACACAACCAGAACTCTACCATCAGCTTATCAAGTGGTATGCTATCTCCTGGTTCACCACCTGATACTATCAACCTCCTCAAGTTGGTCAAGTCTACATACACTGTTGCACCATCAGCAAGATAATATATATATAGAACATCAGCATTTGAATGCAATAACATATATCAGTATAAATGTTCATTGATGCACAACAATGATCAATCGATCACTGTCAGTCCTGGAATGCATACATCTGTAGGTAATCCAGCCTACGACTGTAACTCTAAACTTCAGTATAAAACCCTCCTTGACATAAGGATGCAAACAGTCACTCACCTCTCACTGCGTCTTGCACGCTAATGACAACCAAACACTATCAACTCCCTACTAGTAATCCACCAGAACTTCCCCTTCCACCTCTGGAAGTTCACTACCCTAATATCTTCAGGTTCTTCCGGGCTTCACTACCAGGATCCTCTGCAGCTCCTCCAGGCTGCTATCATGAAGTTTTCTCGAGCAACTAAGGTGCTCCACCCTTCTGCTAGGTTCCTCCACAGCTCTCTTGGCTGCTACACCGTGAAGTTTCCTCGAGCAACTATGGTGCTTCTCCACCTCTGCCGAAGCACGTGACACTCCTCTTCACTGCTGCTTCTCCTCACAGCTCGAGGTCCTCTGCTCCACTACCTTGGAGTCTCATCAATTACCTCATCTAGGCTGGCTTCGAAGTTCTCAGCAACTTCTTCCCCAAAGAACAAACCTGCAACCCATCGACACTCCAATAAAATTGTTTCCCTTTAACACATAAACAAAAATAACCACACAATATGCTTGCCTCAAACCTCTATCTGTTCTCTACATACAGTGAGAGTGGACTCCCCCGTTTTGGGCGGGTCCACACTCCACCTCGCCCGGTGGCGGTCCTCACTCGCTGGGAGGGTCTTCCTCCGTCAGGAGCCGGGCTTCCTCAGTCGTCGGTCAGAGCTCAGAGGGGACGGACGCCGCTCCGTGCTCCTCCCTCTTCACTCTCCTATTTCAGGCCTTCTGCCTTATTAAAACATGTCTAACTTATAAATAAACATTGCTACTGTCGCTGGGCACACGACCAACTACAAGCAATCACTATGAACTGGCGTATATCGTGCTTACCACAGATTAACTGATCGAGGGCGCTTTCCCTCTGACGGCGTCTGGTCAGGGCGCTCCACACAGCCCACGAAAATGCCTCTGAGCAGCTTATTAAACTCTCCTCGCCATCCAAGACTTGACACCACAACGTTCTCAGCTCAATTCCACAGCTGGCACGTCTGCACACTTCTCTTCTCTTAGAGATATATCACTAGGGGTTCCCTTCTGACGGGAGCTCAACGGAGCGCGGCTTCCCCCTGCGATGTCTGGCACTCAAGTGAGGTCAAGGTCCTCCGGAAGCGAGCCTCACGCCTCCAGCAAAATGTCCACATCTCCCAGCCAGTCATTTATCTATTTCCATCTTCATTGCCCATAATCTCAAACTGTTACACATATCCAAGCAACTATTTTACATATGTGTTATCACCTCAATATTCGCTAGACCTTCTAATCAGGTCAGGCTTGATGAATAACTCTCAAGGAGGGAGACTCGTTTCTCCTGTAGGCTGAGATCATAACACTCCCCTCCCCTTATTTTTGAGAGTTATTCCAGTGGCAAAGCTCGGGATAATACATCCGCCACCACACTGTCTCGTTCTTCACCCCATATACTCTCTTAGGAGTCTACAATTAATTCGTTGCACCTTGCAACATCTGGCACACCATGTGCCAGAAACATGATCTTCTCACAAACGATTTGACCTCAAAGCTAGGCTGTCCTCCTTGGACGCCTGCACTCCATCGGTCCACTCTACTTACTGTCTCCACCCTCCGTTTCCTCGTCTTCTTCTCTTCACGTCCAGAGTCAGACATCTGCTGTCTGTACCTCCTCTGTCGTCTTCACACTTCCATCTACTGCCATTATACTTTCGTCTCCTGCCATCATACTTCACTTCCTCGTCTTCACCGTCGCTCCTCCCTTTCGTCTCCTCATTTATCTGAGACCTCATCCTGTTTGACTTCCATCGAGTCCTCGGCTTTCTTCTATTCCTCCATGCTTGTATCATCTTCCTCTTCCCACACTTTCCACCTCTGTACCACTCCATTTCTTCTCCTTCAACTCTTCTTCGTTCCCTAAAAGTTTCTTCGGGCACTGTACTACAACCAACAGCACTCGACTGTACATGTCGCTTTACCTCTCCTTGTGTGCTCGTAAGCATCTCTCCACACATACTGTCTCTTCTCCTTTCACTTTCTCGGTTACTACTCTTCTTCACTATCTTTTCTTCAGGTTTTCTGTGAAACATGTCAACTCCTGACACCTCAAACAACTTAACTCTACTATCCAGATGCCTCTGTGCTCGTGGACAACTTGACGTTCTACTTCCGTCCTCAGTCTGTCCACATCTTTCCTCATTCCTACTCAGCACAGTTGCATTCGCCTTCCGACTCTTAATTTCAGCAGTCTGGGCTCTACTCAGGTCCGCTCTCTTCACATGATTCTTCTTCGGCTGGGCCACATTCACTTTTGACCTCACCGAGACTTCATTTGCCTGGGCTGGACCTTCATCAAACAGCCATGCTATATCTACGTCGATATCCTCTACTGGTTGAATCGACACTGTCTCATCTTCTCCAGTGTCTTCTTTGTCGGCCACCTCTGTCTTCATCACTACCGAGACAGGGTACTCAATGGCTTGGCGGTCTCCTGACTCATCCCCTCGGATGTCAGTCAGGTTCACACTCTCAGGTGTCCCACCCGTGCCATGGCCTTCTGGGCACTCCTCTGGCACAGTCTCCGCTATGACTCTTGGCAACACCTTTGTCCCGCACAAGTCATTCCCCAGGATCACTTGGACTCCTGGAACAGGTATGTCGGGGCATACTCCCAACATCACCTCTGCCGACACATATTCCGACCTTAGCTGGACAGTGCATACGGGCATGTCACTCTCAGACAATAACCCATATACTTTCATCTTCCCACTGCCAGCTAACCGTCGATCATTCCCAATCAGGCTTCTCGTAATCAAGCTCTGATTAGCTCCGGTATCCCTTAAGATACCAACTTCTACCTCAGGTTGGCCTCCTACACTGATCCAACCTTTGCTCATGAACGGCCTATACCTCTCGTTCACTAAGTTCACCTTCTGTGGTTTGTCTTGGAACACATTAGTATATTTACTTCGTGGGTCACACATGGCCAGGGTCACAACTCTCTTGCCCTGCCTACAATCTCGCATCACGTGACCCAATCCGTTACAATTGTAACATCTCATCTGGGAAAAGTCTCTTCTATATGTACCAGAGTAGCTCTGACTCTGCCTACTCGTATTGGAGTTCCTCGGGCCAGGTACACTACCTGCACTCTGTGGGGCTTTACTGGACTCTTGATTTCCTGGATACCGATCAGTTTCTCGTTTAGCTCCTCCATCTTCACTTTCAGATGAAGTGCGCGACCTACTCTTCTGAGTTTTAGGGTACTTACTTTTATCTGCCCATTTATCAAAATTCTTCTCACCCCAGACTCTTCTGGGTCTTTCATAATTTCTTCCTCCCCAGACTCCACTGGATCTGCCATTGCTGAGTCTCGCCTCGCTTCTCACTCTGTTCTCCCTTAAGCTCTTGTACGCTTCCGTAATCATATCCGCCCTATCTGCGGCATCTTTCACCTCCTTTATCCCTGCTTCTTGGATCTTGAACTTTGTTTCGGGATGCATCATCTCCAAGAACTTCTCCATGACCATCAGTTGCTTCAGGTCAGCGTAAGATCCAACTCCAGCAGCCTCAATCCACTTCTGGAATCGTCTTTCCAGATCCCTTGCTGTCTCAGCAAACGTACATGCTCCAACTTTGATCATCTCTCTGAAGCGCTTCCTATAAGCTTCTGGGGTTAACTGAAACGAGCGCAATATGCTGCTCTTTACCGTGGCATAATCCTGGCACTCTTCCAGTGACAATTGGGTGTATGCCTCCCTGGCTGCACCGGTCAATCTTAACTGGACCAGCTGGGCCCATTCCTCCTGTGGCCACTCCTTGATACTGGCTACTTTTTCAAAATGCTCGAAGAAGCTCTCTGCCTCTTCGGGAACAAACAAGGAAATGTCCTTCTCCCTAACCCTAACATCTGGTGGGTGTGATACCTGGGTGGTGCTCTCTGGCAACCCATGTTCAATCCTTTGCTCAGCCAAGGTTCTATTCGCTTCTATCTGCATTTGTTTTGTTTTCTCTTTTTCTTTTTCGACCTGGGCTTTTTCTTTTTCTTTCTCTTGTTCCAACTCCAGTTCCCTTATTCTGGTTTTCTCTTTTTCTTTCTCCACCTCTAGTCTTGCTTTCTCTTTTTCTATTTCCAGTCTGGTTTTCTCTTTTTCCTTCGCGGCTTCATTTTTCATCTGGAGTTCCAATTTCATCTTTTCCAGCTGGAACTGTCTCTCCTCACGCTGTTGTTGGATCTGGAGCTCTAACTGGAATCTCTCCAAGCTCCTATTTCGGCTACTCCTACTACTGCGGCTACTCTTGCTGCTCCTACTCGATCCCTGGGATCTCACGTCATCCTGCCCATCATCCTCCTTTCCACTTTCAGCTCCTTTCTGGGCTCCTTGCTCTGCCGCTTCACTTTTGGCTCTTAACTGCCTCAGGATCTCATCCTTCATCCCAGCTACTTTAGATGCTTTCAACCTGATGCCACATTTTTCTGCTATTTGTTTCAATTGATCCCTCGTGCAACCTTCCAAGTCCTCAGGCTTGCCTGATTCCACAAACGCTTGCACCTTATCCATCTTTGTCCTGTGAGTCTTCCCGAGAGAGAGTATACACCTGCGGTCACACAGTTTATCTCAGCAGGGGTGTACAAATCCACTCTTGGACAGGGTGTGGGTGTGTCAGTTCACTCTCCCGGACAGGCCCCCAATTTATTATAGTCGTGGGTTGGTTGTGTTGTCGTCGCTGATCCTTCTCTACGGACAACCCAACCCACAACTCGGTAGAGTGCTTATACTAGGAGATCACCCTTGGCGCTTCTGGCTCTTGGAGAGGGGCTCAACGTCACACGTTTAGGGGATGCGGCTCCAACACTTAGCCTCGTTGTCACGTGCACACACCCACTCGAGCCGCTGTGACTCCCCACTCTCTCCTTATGAGATATGATCTCCTCAATCCCCTATGACTAACTAGTATTACCTCCTACCCTGTCCACAGCAGTGGTTCTTGGTTCTTTCTCTCTCTCTCTCCTTCTTTACTACCTCCTGGGAAGCCTCACTAGGACAAGGGCAAACACCAGCAAATTGGGATACATTTACTGGACAAAGCACATACACGATACATACACACATATAATAATAATGAATCCTATACTCTATAATATCACAATCAGGTTGCTCTCCAACACAACCAGAACTCTACCATCAGCTTATCAAGTGGTATCCTATCTCCTGGTTCACCACCTGATACTATCAACCTCCTCAAGTTGGTCAAGTCTACATACACTGTTGCACCATCAGCAAGATAATATATATATAGAACATCAGCATTTGAATGCAATAACATATATCAGTATAAATGTTCATTGATGCACAACAATGATCAATCGATCACTGTCAGTCCTGGAATGCATACATCTGTAGGTAATCCAGCCTACGACTGTAACTCTAAACTTCAGTATAAAACCCTCCTTGACATAAGGATGCAAACAGTCACTCACCTCTCACTGCGTCTTGCACGCTAATGACAACCAAACACTATCAACTCCCTACTAGTAATCCACCAGAACTTCCCCTTCCACCTCTGGAAGTTCACTACCCTAATATCTTCAGGTTCTTCCGGGCTTCACTACCAGGATCCTCTGCAGCTCCTCCAGGCTGCTATCATGAAGTTTTCTCGAGCAACTAAGGTGCTCCACCCTTCTGCTAGGTTCCTCCACAGCTCTCTTGGCTGCTACACCGTGAAGTTTCCTCGAGCAACTATGGTGCTTCTCCACCTCTGCCGAAGCACGTGACACTCCTCTTCACTGCTGCTTCTCCTCACAGCTCGAGGTCCTCTGCTCCACTACCTTGGAGTCTCATCAATTACCTCATCTAGGCTGGCTTCGAAGTTCTCAGCAACTTCTTCCCCAAAGAACAAACCTGCAACCCATCGACACTCCAATAAAATTGTTTCCCTTTAACACATAAACAAAAATAACCACACAATATGCTTGCCTCAAACCTCTATCTGTTCTCTACATACAGTGAGAGTGGACTCCCCCGTTTTGGGCGGGTCCACACTCCACCTCGCCCGGTGGCGGTCCTCACTCGCTGGGAGGGTCTTCCTCCGTCAGGAGCCGGGCTTCCTCAGTCGTCGGTCAGAGCTCAGAGGGGACGGACGCCGCTCCGTGCTCCTCCCTCTTCACTCTCCTATTTCAGGCCTTCTGCCTTATTAAAACATGTCTAACTTATAAATAAACATTGCTACTGTCGCTGGGCACACGACCAACTACAAGCAATCACTATGAACTGGCGTATATCGTGCTTACCACAGATTAACTGATCGAGGGCGCTTTCCCTCTGACGGCGTCTGGTCAGGGCGCTCCACACAGCCCACGAAAATGCCTCTGAGCAGCTTATTAAACTCTCCTCGCCGTCCACAACGTTCCCAGCTCAATTCCACAGCTGGCACGTCTGCACACTTCTCTTCTCTTAGAGATATATCACTAGGGGTTCCCTTCTGACGGGAGCTCAATGGAGCGCGGCTTCCCCCTGCGATGTCTGGCACTCAAGTGAGGTCAAGGTCCTCCGGAAGCGAGCCTCACGCCTCCAGCAAAATGTCCACATCTCCCAGCCAGTCATTTATCTATTTCCTTCTTCATTGCCCATAATCTCAAACTGTTACACATATCCAAGCAACTATTTTACATATGCGTTATCACCTCAATATTCGCTAGACCTTCTAATCAGGTCAGGCTTGATGAATAACTTTCAAGGAGGGAGACTCGTTTCTCCTGTAGGCTGAGATCATAACAGTTGCCATCATGCAGGGCCAATTTAAGGGGAAAGCTCAAGAAATATTTGCCTTTCTCCCTGATGCTAACTTTTTTTTACTTTAAATTTGTTCAACAGAGTACCTTAAATATTTATCAACAGATTCCAGAAGCACATAGACAAATATTTTGTGGTTTGAAGAGGGCACATGATCAAACTTATTTCTGATTTTGCAAGAGAAAACACTAATTATTTTGATAGATGGTTAAATTCACTCTCAATTACAGATTTAGAGACCTTGAGAAACCTCATAGTGACTGAGGAGATATTAGGTTCTCTACCAGATAAATTAGCCATGTTTATGGCTGAACATAAACAGACCACTGACATTATTCAACTAGCCAAGCTAGCAGAAGAACATGAGTTACTCACTAAGGTGCCTTTCAGAGCACAGTCTAATACTTATAATGCTAAGACTAATTATCATGCTCCTAAATATCATTTTTCCAGACCAGGCCAGTTAACTCACCAACTCACATGATTTCTTCTCCTGTAAAGCTAAAATTTGAGAAAACTCAGACTGGACTGTCACACACCAATAATGTAGTGTCTAAACATGCAGTTGGTTCGACTGTTTCGGCCACTAGCAGATATTGCACGCATTATAAATAAATAATAAATAACAAATAAATAGTTTATTCAGGAAACGTACATACATAGTTGATTTACAAACATAATGTTGGATTTATAGATAGAGCTTGTACATACAATAACTAATGCCACTAATACGCATAGCGTTTTGGGCAAGTTTCGGTTTCATTGCAAGAGAAGAGGTCATGTAGCTAATTCATGTTTTACTTTGCACCCAAAGTTGAGACCTACCGGTCTGATTATGAGACAGAGGTGGCAAGTAACTAATGTTGTTCCAGTCACTCCCAATTGGATGACTGACTTAAAACCGTACATTTATTTAGGTGAACTACTTTGTACCAGTGGGAGCTGGAAGCCAGTGCAGTTATTGAAGGAAACTGGTGTTTCTCAGTCTCTAATTTTTCACCGTGTTCTGCACGATGTTAGCCCAGAGGACACTGGTGAAGTATTATTATTATTACAGGGTATTGGAGGTAATGTCCAGCGTGTACCTTTAGTTGAAGTTAACCTGAAGTCAACTCTTACACCAGGTTGGGCACTGTAGCAGTCAGTGAGCAGTTGCCCATCCCTGGGGTTGATGCTATTGTCGGTAACGACTTTGACAAGTGTCAAGTTACAGGGTCAGAGTGTCCTGTCATGTTTACTAACCCCTAGTTGTGTGCTGGCTTAACTGGATGGGGATGATGGTGTCATCTATCCAGCATGTGTTGAGACCAGATCAATGGGTAAGAAGGGTGAAGTAAATCCTGCTACTTCCAAGGTTTTTTTTTTTCTACCACAGACGTGGCCACACATTTACAATACTAACCAGCATATATACATTTTCTTCTGTCCTCCATGGACAGGGTTAGAGATGTGTTAAACATAGTTCAGGGGTTTATTGAACAATCAACCACAGAAGGTGAGTCGGTGCTTTTAAAATGCTAAGCTAACCTACATATGTAAATAAATAGATACACAGATTTACGTATGCCCTACATAAAGTGTTCGATGAGTCTTTTACATAGTGTCATTAATGTGCATTTACAAAAGGTGAAATGTAATTCTGATCAGCTTCCATATACACTTTACACACATACATATACATACACCCACACACATATACGTACATATACACATATACATACATATATACACACACACACGCATTCACATACATTTGTCTCTTTTACTCTGACAGGGTGAGATAGCTGATAGAGAAACTAGTGTGCAATTAAGCACTTAATCACTGAAGGTGCTTTTACAAGCTCAGGTTATATAGTTACATCACATATATACATTGTATAATTAATGCATTACATGGTTAATCTTGGGTTCAAGTCCAATATGTCATCAAGTGTTCCAGTACTCATATAGTAATTACACAGTTCAGCATACCTTAGCCCAGAAGGGTGAAAGTCAGTCAATATGGGACATTCTACAATATAATGTTCAAGAGAGTGCATGTTTTCTCTTTCACAAAGTTGACACATTGTGTACTCGACATTTGGGTTTTGAGAAAGCTGCCAGATACGTCTATATCCCAGGCGTATTCTGGCCACTATAACATCACATTGCTGGGTTCTTGTTCTATTAGTCCCATATGTGAATGTCTCCTCACGATATCTATCATAATATTTAATGCTACAACTTTCAGGTCTTTGTGAATTTGTTAAGTCGGTGAGATCTTCATTAGATATTTGTTTAAGTATTCGCTTTGTCACTGCTAATGAAATACCCATATAAATTTCTACCACTGGTTTTCTACAGGCTGTCTTTGCAAGCATATCAACAGTGTCATGCCTTGAGATGCCAACATGTGATGGTATCCATAGGAATTTAATTTCAAATCTGTTTTCTTTAGCAGCTAAAATATTCATTCGAATATCACTGACTATTTTCTGGGTGTCACTACTATGTGCGTTCAATGCCAGGAGTGCACTCTGTGAGTCACAGTATATAAGTCCACTGCCTTTGTCTTTTAAAAATTCAGTGGCAAGGTATATGCCTGCAAGTTCGGTTTGAGTTGTACTTGCCCAGTCATTGGCGCGCTTCATTGCTGTATGTACGAGAGAAGATTGTTCAAATATATTGTATGCACATCTGGTACATCGTCCACCTTCTTCTACAGAGCCGTCGGTATAGCACTGATACACATCGTTACCCATACTCTGAGTACTTTCAGTGATGATTTTCAGTGTTAACTGTTTTAATAATGTAGAGTGCACACTATCTTTCTTGGGCGCATTTACAAAATCAACTGATAGATCCCAGTTATCCCATGGAGTAATTGGTTGATTAATCATTAATTGAGTTGGGTACATATTAAATATTTTGATGGAGTTGGCTACCTTGTAGAACTAAAATACATATTCAGATTTCGTTCTTTTTCCATAGACCTCAGGTGAGTGCAGCATATTAGAAAGTTTAGCTTGAAACTTCATGTGTTGTCTAGATCTACTCAATGCCTTCACGCCGAAAACTGTGCTAATAGACAAAATTCTCTCACTTATGGTAGGTAATTTTAACTCTGCTCTCATATTAACTGTTCTCATGGACTTTGGAGCCCCCAAGGATGAGACGCATAGCTTCATTTTGCAAAGTTTCAAGAGATTTCAGCTCTTTGTCAGTATATAGTGTGAGATGTAGAGCATTGTAGTCAATCACAGAGCGTATAAATGATACATAAAACATTCTAGCATGTCTCACGTTAATTCCATGATTGACACCAACAAGGACCCGCAAGAGCTTTAATCTCTCCCACAGTCTCCTCTTGAGAGAAGAAAGGTACCCAGGGTCGTTAATGGGGACACCAAGGTATCTGTAAGACTCGCAGTTCTCAAGTGCTCGCCCATCTATATGATAATTGGCTGGTGGAATACCACATGGAATGAGGGCACGAGTTTTCTGTACAGAGATAAGGAGGCTACATTCCTCAGCTCTAGTAGCAAAAGCATCCAGCAGAATTTGCATTCTAGGCTCGGAGGCAGCCTGTAAACATACATCATCAGCATAACAAATGACAGTGTCTTCATTATTAGTTGGAAGATCTTTAATAAGTTTATGCATCAGAATGTTGAACAACAAGGGGATGAGGACCCCTCCTTATGGAGTTCCCAGTTCAAAGTGTTTGCTCTCTGTGCCTTTAACACCATTAAACAAAACATATGCTGTTGGATGTTCTCGAGTCCTGGACCCCCTTAGACAAGGTGGTGGAGGTGGACCTTGAGGATACATTCTTAACTCACGCGGATGTCGAGAGTGAGGCTGGTGTAATAACCCCAATTTATTCTGACCAAATGGATATTCAGGAAGAGGTGGCCCAGGTACCATATCCGTGCCCGCTCGCTCCAGCTGTCGAGTCCCAGACCTTGAGTGAATTGCAGGGTACTGATCCCAGTATAGCTGAGTATTACGCAGAAGCAACTGATACTATTGATACCCTGGATGAGAGTATGGGTTGCTGCTTCGATGATCGATGTATGATGAGACAATGGAGCAACCTGTCCTCTTAAAAAGAACGTCAACAGTTGCCGTTTGACTCTACGGCTCCTTTTGGACGTTATTTTGTCTTAAACTACGTCTATTTTCGCTTCCATGGACTATCTCTTGTTATACAATGAAATACCACACTCTTATTATTCTATAACTCACTGACTATGCTCTGATATTTGTTCTTCAAGTAAAAATATATATATTTTTGCCTTAATTAGGCCATAATCCAGAAAATTCCAGCCTATCGATCTTTATATTTAGGAAAACATCTAATAAATTTGGAAATGAATTTTTCGTTCGCCGACAGTTGCCTGTTACTATTTAACCCTCCATGCTTTAATGTCGCTGGTCATTGTGACTTTCCCAGGATTTATATATGTTTTGTAGTAGCATTTAGTCAGACTACAGTAATTTAACTAATGGGAAACCTTTATAGTCGTCGTAAATTAGTAATAATCATTTATCAAATAATAAATTAGCAAACATGAACAACTTCTTATGTTACGACTTTTCGGGTAGGCCGTTCTGTTTGTTTACAACCCCAATGGTTCAAAAAACACAATACTTTTAATATATAAGTGACTAAATATGCTCTAATACATGGTCCTCAATGAAAATTATGTTTTTTTTTGTTAATTTGTCCATAATGAATAAGATTCGTTACTGTTGATCTTTATATTAAGAAAAACATCTAAGAAATTTGGTATTGAATTTTCGTTCAAATAAAGTTTCCAGTTACTATTTCCTAGTTATCCTTAAATGTAGGTCGTTTTTTTTTTTTTTCTTTCTTTTTAGCAGGGATAATCCTGCGCGGGCCCTAAGCCTCTGGCTGGCCCACTAAGTGATGCTCGTTTCTGTTTTACCTGGGTGGAGGATGAGTATGTATGACCCGTATGGTCGCTTCAGTAAGATTTTGCCATATGTGTTTAACAACTTCCTCTGCTCTGTCGAATCGAAGGTGAAATCTTAACGGGTTTGTAACTGTGCACTGTGTTAGATAATGTTCCAGTGGTCTGTCGGGCATTTCTCCACAGTGTTGACATTTCCTCTCACCTTCCGGAACCCGTAAGCCTATTTCCCATGCACATGGGTATCCAAGCCTAATGCGATGTAAGTGCACTTCTGTTGTTCTACCGCCCCCGTTCATCAAACTAAGTGGTTCGTAGTTGGTGGAATTCTTGTACCAACCCGCAGATCCTGATGTTGCAACTGCTGTGTTGTGGTCACTGTACAGCCTTCGCATTGCTCTGTTTCGAATCACTTTCTTCATCTGGGAGAGACTCCGTGGTATGTAAATGTCTACATTCCTCCTCTTAGTAGCAAGTTTTGCAGCTTCGTCTGCAATGTCATTACCTAATAGTCCCACATGACTTGGCACCCAGTTGATAAGCACCCGTCGGCCTTGTCGGTGGAGTGTGTGCATGAATGATAAGACATTGGTGATCAGATGGATGTTATCACATATGTGTTCCTGTTGCAAGGTTTCAATGGCGGTTCTCGAATCTGTATGGACGATAACATGTTGGCGGTGTTCAGCAAGAGCATGTTCCAAAGCCTTTTGAATGGCTAGCATCTCAGTCTGTAAAGTTGAACACCCATTTGAGAGCCTCCAACTATATACAGAGTTTCCTGCTTTAACTGCAGCTCCGGTTTCCTGTCTCTGCTGGTCTACTGACCCATCCGTGAAGTAAGTGAGGCTGTCTGATGCCATGTTTGCTTCTATATGCATCTGTGCAATGTGACGCAGCAGATGAGGATGTGTCTGGTTCTTCTTTCCGTCAAGAGCCATAATCTGAAAGTCTACTGGCAGAGATTCCCAAGGGGCTTGTATAACAAAGTCTGCATGTATGTCGTCGACACCCCTCTCAGTGACTGTGTTTGCCATATCGAACGTATCGATGGCGTTTATCGCACAATGGGTCCACCTGTTGCTATTGGAGGCTCTTCTGTCCAGAGTTTGTGCTCCAGTGATCAAATCTTTAAGTGAACTGATTCTAGGTCTAGTCAATATCTTGGTCAGCATGCACGCAGCAATCCCCTTTACCCTTATTTCAATCGACGTTAGCTTTGTCTCTAGTCTTAGGTTCAGGATTTTAGTCCATCTGGGAGCACCTGTTATGACACGCAATGCATCATTTTGAAGAACCTCAACGTTTGCCCACTGACCAGGAGAAAGAGTGAGTAAGGCAGGTGCTGCATAATCAACCAGGGAACGAACGGCATGTATGTAAAACATTCTCAACACTCTGTGTCCCGCTCCTAGACGGGGCCCTGTGAGTGCTCTCATTATATTTATTCGTGACTTTGCTTTCTCCTTTAGATATTGAATTTGCTTATTGAATGTCATCTTAAAATCAATCCACACTCCGAGATATCGATATTGTGGAACCCACTGAAGGTTAATGTCCTGAATGCGTAGGTGCCTGTCTGGAGCCTTGCCACCTAGTCTCATCGCCTTAGACTTCTGTGCAGATATTTTTAGCCCTAAAACACTGCATTCAGATGTCACTTGATCTGAAGCACCTTGAGCTTTATTTAGAAGTGAAGGACCCGTAACGACTAATGCTAGATCATCAGCATAGCTTAGCAATGTAACCCCTTCTGTAAAGGACATGGTAACAAGGTTTTCCATAAGGATGTTAAAAAGACTAGGACTGAGGACTCCTCCTTGTGGAGTCCCATTCTCGTGCAAGTGGTAGTCCGACACTTGTCCTTGCAACTTTACTCTGGCATACCTGTGACTTAGGTAATCTTGAATCCATGCTAGCATTTTCCCCCTCACACCTTTTTTAACTAAGGTGTGTAGTATTGCTGGCGGGCTTGCAAGTTCAAATGCTTTTTCCAGATCAAGGAAGACCACTATAGCTGGACCCGAGTTAACTGTTCCTAGTAATGTTGCTATGCAGTTGGCAGTACCTACACCTCTAGTGAAGCCAAATATGTGTTTATGAAGGTCTCCAGTCTTCCACAGTAGCCTATTTAAGACCATCCGTTCTGCAGTTTTACTAACGCATGATGTTAAGGAAATGGGTCTGTAATTGCCAGGTTCATTCGGCTTAGGAATCGGTATGATGTCTGCTTTCTTCCAAGAGGGCGGTAGTTTGCCTTGCTGCCAAGACGCATTGATGACGTCCAACATCCCTCGGTCTCCAGCAGGACCTGCATGTGCGATCATTGAGTATGTAATGTTATCAGCACCTGGTGCAGTGACCTTACCACCCTTTTTGGCTCTGCTTAGTTCCTGTTCGGTGAAGGGACAGTCACATTCGTCATTTATAGCTAAGCCCTCATGAATGACTGTCATCCTCTCTTGTTTTAAGTGTTCTTGCTGCCTTCGGACCATTGCAGGAAGCTGATATGAAGCTGTTCTTTCTGCAAATTGGAGAGCAAGTCTCTCAGCCTCCTGCAATGGTTGAATACATGCCTGTGGCCGGGCTGGTCGACCTGATATAGTTTTAATCTGACCCCTGCCTCCTTTACTTCTCGAGAAACTCGCCTTGCTTCAAATATCACCGCTCGTAGCAGAGTTCTTCCTTCTGGTGTGGGGTTTCTCTTTAGATGTTTTCTGAAGATATTGACTCTGTGGTTCTGTTCTTTAACGTCATTACTATAGAACCAATAGTTCTTTCGTTTCGTGTTACCTGTGATAATGATTGGAATAGCTTTGTTCGCAGCAGCTGCAACGGCTTCCTGCAGATTGGTCTCGTGTATGTTCAAATCCTCAGGTGGCGTGTACGTTGCATACCATTTTTCAAGTTCTTCCTGGTATACATTCCAATTGGCCTTTCCTAAATTCCACCGAGGCTGCGCAGGAGGTGTAGGAGGTCGTGCCAGGTTGAGTGTCGTGACAGTAGCATAGTGGTCACTGGTGATCACCGGGTCTACTTCCCACTTCGCCTGTTGCTGGAGTGCTGTGGAGATGAATGTAAGAACAAGGGAACCTCCTAGAATGTGAGTGGGTTCCCCAGTGTTGAGAAGTGTAATTTCAGGTACTTCTCGCAGAGCTGCAGCTAAATGGCGCCCATCTGCATTGGCTGGCCCAGTTGCACCTAACTCTGGATGATGAGCATTAAAATCTCCAGCAATAATTAAATTTTCCTGCGTGGCCAAGGCAAGAACTGCCTCTGCTTCTAGTTTACGTCTAGGGGGCTTGTAGACGTTGTATATGAGGAGCTCAAAATTAGCCATATTCACTGTAACTGCTAATACCTCTACTCCATCCCCACATGAAACCGAGTCTATTTTCTTGCTGGGTATGGTGTTTCTGACTAGGGTCATTAATCCTCTTAGTCTCCCCTGCTCATACGGGAGAACATAGTGCTGATATCCAGCTAATCTGAAGGATTTCGTGGCTGGGAAAAGAGTTTCTTCCAAAACGATTATATCTGCTTTCGTGCTGATTGCAGCCTCCTGAAGTGTGTGTTTTTTATTTCCAAGACCTTGTATGTTCCACTGCAGAATTCGTAATGGCCAGACGACGGGTTCGGTTGGTGTTGCTTGTTCTACTAGCACTCCTCCTCGGAATCGACCTCTATATTCTCCGCCTCGCAAGTCGTGTCGCTGCAAATCGGACTGCATTGATAGTTCGTGGTCATCCCCGACGTTGTTGGAATCTGTGCATAACTGTGGTCCATCGCTATGTTGTTGGAAGTGCTGCAGGTCGGACTGCATTGATTGTCCGTGGTCAACCCCGGCATTGTTGGAATCTGTGCAGAACTGTGGTCCATCACTTTGTTGTTGGTATTGCTGCAAGTCGGACTGCATTGATTGCTCGCGGCCGTTTCTTGTGTTGGCGGAACCTGCGCATCTCTGCTGTTCAATACGTCTTTGTTGGCGTTGCTGCAGATCAGACTGCATTGGCAGTTGTTGTCTGTCACCTGTGTTGGAAGATTTTGTTGATCGTGGGTGGTCACTGCGTCTTGCAGTTGCGTTGGTGAATGTTGATGTCCCGGAGTCTTGACTAGCCGACTGTTGTTGGTAGTCAGTATGTCCAAGTTGCGTTGTTTGTCCTCTTGTGCTCCACCCTGTCGGAGACTGTCTATTTCTCGTGTAACTGTGGTCTGCTGCACGATCTTGTCCATTATCACACAAGTGATGTCTTGAGTCTGTTGTTGTGAGGCGTTCTGCGTCATCTGTAGGCAATTGATAATGGTCTCTGCCATGATCTTCACGATGGTTTGCAGCTGGACCTCGGTAAAACTGTATAGCTGGTGAGTAGATTCCGAAAGTAAGTGTTTTCTGCTCATTTGCACTTGCTGGACTTCTGCAACACTTTCGTGTAATATCTGATTCGGAATTGACAGATTCGGGAAATTTTGCTCTGTGAGAGCGGGTGGCTGTTGTGGCTGTGCACGAGTGTTCCAGACGTTGGCGTTGGTGGATGTACCGCTGGTCAGTGTGTTGACCCTGGCCTGAGCTGTCTGCACTTTTTGTTTCCGTGCAGAGCAGGTTGTGCTCCAGGCATGATGTTTGCCTCCACAATTTGGACATTTGGCTGTTGTGGTCTGGTTTGCCTTGTGCTTGGCAATACAGTCTTTGGTGGGATGTCTCAGGCTGCACACTCCGCACCTCTCCTGTCCTGTGCAGCGTGACTGATGGTGGCCGTATTTCTGACACCTGAAGCAGCGTAGGGGTTCCGGGACGTATGGCCTCTGTCGGTATGTCCCCCAATTTCCAAGACCGAAAGTTTCCGGCACATGTCCCATGACGGTCACCAGAACCTGACGCGTCGCTGCCTTGTCTACTTTTGTGTGGCAACGTTCCGCACTCAGGACTTGCTTGTGTTCTAGCACTGGATCCAGGGGAAAGTCGATTGGGTATCCCAAAAGCACGACTCGTGTGCGTCGTTCTGAAGGGTCCAGCTTTACCAAGCACACAGGTTTTCCCTGCAGGACTCTTACCTTCTCTAAGTAATGTGCAGTCTGTTGGTCTTGAGGTGTCAGTATTATTTCTCCCTTCAGGTTGACTGTAATGGAAAGTTTGAGCTCTGGTTGTTCTTTTTCCATCGCCGTTACTACTCCATATGCAGTAGGAAAGTGGTCGGTCTGCATGATCTTGAATTTCGGAAGAAGTGCAGAGGCTGGCGATGTCTGGTGTGAGACTGGTGGTGTCCTCCCCTGTCCCATACTGCTGTCCTGCGGCTGGGCTGTGGAGAGAGGAACAATGGCCGACATTGGCTGGCGTGAAACCGGTGGTGTCCTCTCCTGACTCATACTGCCGTCCCGCGGCAGCGTTGCGGACAGAGAAGCATTGACTGACACTGGCTGGTGTGTGACTGACGCTGTCCTCTCTAGGTCCATTACGTCCGCTGACTTGCTGGTAGAAGCAAGTGGTAAAGCCTCGATAGCAGTTTTCTTTGGGGCCTGCAGCACATCGGTCCCCCGTCCTTCCTCGTCCGAAAGCTGCTTCCATTCCCTCTTGCGCTGAGCCTTCCCCATGGCTCTCTACACGTAGTGAGAACCGACTCAAACCACCGGAGCAGCAGGCGACACGTCCTCACTGCACGGTAGCTCAGGAGCAACCTGTAGGTCGTCATTATTTTATTGTTATGTATATAGAAATTTAGCATTATGCATTTATAATATAGAACAATTTGGTCCTTCCACTGCCTCATAATTATATAAAATTCATTGTGACAAATACTTGATAATTAAAATCAGAGTTTTTTGACAACTATAAAAAAACTCCTGTTGAAATCATGCCGTTTTGAGTTGTCATACGCTTCTTAGTAAATAATATTGTGTAATGTTTGGCACAATTTATCACTGTATTTGCAAACTGTTTAGGTATTAATGTATTCATTTTTTTTAATGTGTAATATGTTACTTAATCCTAAACTTCTTTTGCAACATTTATATCAGTTATAAATAATTGTCGCGAAACGGCGTATGAAAAAATAAATTTCCCCAAATGAAATTAGTGTATCGGCGATCGAGCGGCCATATTTAAAAGTGTATACTCTTGTCACTGTTCTGACATTAGTTTTCGATGTACGTATTTCATTTTTGTACCAATGTGTTCGCAATAGAATGTTCTAGAAGAACATAAGTATAAAACGTCACATAAGGATGTGTTTGACCGGCAACATATATAAAAACTACGTCGATTATACTCGTCGTGTCAATAATACAATTGTTTTACCACGCTGATTCAATGCCATACTCTTTTCTCAAATAAGCTCTTCGGCTATTAGAGAAAACGTAAATTTCATGGCAAACATTTGTAAACTATCCCCAAGTAGATCTGATCGAAATTGGAATTTATACAAATATTTATTCTTGTGTTGCCCGCCAGTGTCACCCTTGAGTAACCAGAAACGGATATAAAAATGCCTAGGCTAACTCATCCTAATCCTTGCACAAGCCCTCCAGAATTTCTTTATTGAAGATCAGCAAAAAATTATTGCGCACTTCATATTATACAGTTTAAGAATGAGATTTCCTTGTTCTAAAGGAATGAAAATAACACTGCCTTAATCTCAGTCGATTAAGTCAGTGTCTGGGATGCTCCCGGTGCCCGTGCCTGGTGCACGACGGGCGATAGTGTACGTTTAATTGTTCTTTTAGTGTAAATAACGGAATAAAATGTAAGACATAGTCTGCAGATCTTTTTCCAGATGTCTTTAAATTTGTTTTCCTAAAGAAAACTAAGATATTGCGAATTTTGCTTAACAAGTACATTAATTATTAACTTTTTGTCATTATTATTGTTATAATTAAAAGAATTACACCTTGTTTTTTTGCTTATGTACAAAACATAGTCTAATAACCACAGTTCGTTGCCCCTAAATCAACACAACATAACCAGTTTACTCATGTCATCGCCCCTAAATCAACAAAAACAACCAGTGTATTATTGTAAATATTTATATCTTAGGATTTCTTAGCAATGGTAAGACATTTTTAAGACTCTGGTTTTAGGTATCGTATGCTGTATACGAACTGAACGACCGGGCTTCACAACAAAAACATGGCCACATCAGTTGGATTATTCCGGTAATATTTAACTACTGTTCATTGTTATTAGTTTAACAATACTGTTAGGGAATGTCATAAGAGTTAGGGAATGTCATAGGAGTAGTCACAGGGCAACAAAAGATACCCAGCTTCTGGGCACGGGATCTTTGCCCGAAACGCTATGCGTGCTAGTGGCTTTACAACAATAATAATAATTTATTTAGGAAAAATATATACATAGATGCAGAGTTACAGTACAAACATTCTGTTTGATTTATAGATAAAGGTAGTACATACACTACCTAAAGCCACTAGTACGCATAGCGTTTCGGGCAAGATTGTAAAATCATCATTATTCCTATTTTCTCTCTTAACCCCCAGTGTACCTTCTCGTATAAAAATAAATAAATAACCAGAGTTTTTTATGCGGCTGTGCTGAAAGCCTGAAGTAAAATAAATCATAGTGTCAGAGAACAGGAAGCTACAAATTAGGCTTATATTGAGGTTCCCCCCTCCCCTCTTTCCCCCCAATTACAGGTCTGTCTAATTACCACAAGCTACACAAGCTTCACAAAGCTTCCTGGCAATACGTTAGTAATGAATAAATATGATATGTTAGGCTGACCTAACCTAACCTAATCAAACCTAACCAAATCTAACCTAACCAAATCTAACCTAACTAAATCTAACCTAACCAAATCTAACCTAACCAAATCTAACCTAACTTAACCAAACCTAACCTAACCTAACCGATGCTTGGATCGTCGACTTGATTTGGTGTCACCATTTCTTTATTTTCGTCTAATTTCTTTATTAAAAGATACTTTTTCAGATTAAAATTATGTTTTTTCGTGTTGTACATTCAGTACCAACATTATAATGAGTAAATATATCTTATTTATTCATTACTAACATATTGCCAGGAAGCTATGTGAAGCTTGTGTAGCTTGTGGTAGCTTGTAGTTAGACAGACCGCCAATTACTGGTGGAGTAAATCAGCCTAGCCTACTTCTTCCTAGCATAACCTAGCCAACACTAGCCAAGCCTAGTCTACCCTTGCCTAGCCTAGCAAACAGCCCTTGAACCCCCTACTGTTAAGACTCTGCTCTCTGATTGTACCTATGACACCTATTATTAATTTCCTTCTGTATCTTTAGCTCCAGTATGTTGTTATATTATGCTGTGCAAATTTGGGACCTGGGCCTCTAGTATCTTACATATATGTATTATTTGATACCATTCTTGTCTCCTGTCCAGAGAGTACATTTTGAGAGCTTTGAGACGGTCTCAATTATTTAGATGTTTTATCATTTATATGTTTGCTGTTTATGGTCTCTTTATTTCCTCTAATTCAGAGATTTCTCCTGTTCAGAAAGGGGGAGTCAGTACCGAGCAATACTCAAGATGGGACAGCACCAGTTATTTGAATAGTATTAGCATTACTGTGGGTGGGGTCTTTGAATTTTAACATTCTCATAAACCATCCCATTATTTTTCTGGCCGCCACTATATTTGCTCGGTTATGTTCACAAAGTGTGAGGTCGTCAGACGTCGTAATTCTCAGATCTCTTCCATGTTTTTTCCTTCTTAGAGTAGGTCTGATTGTGTCCTGTGTTCCTTGTTTCATTTAATTTCCTCGTTTCTACCATACTTCAGCACCTGTAACTTATCACTGTTAAACATCATGTTATTTCTGTTTTTTCAATGTCTCCTACAGTGCCAATTTTCTTGTGTCTTCTGTATCATCTGTAAAGTTTCATTGTTCAAATTTCAGTTATATTTTGCTTGTATTTTCACATGTATTAATTTTATTTTTATCTCAGTTTAATTACTGAAAAAATGCCAAGAAAGTTAATATGTAAACAAAAAGTGCTTATGAGATTTGCATGTCACAACTCTCATTTGCAGTTTTTGGATGGTGGTGCAAGTATGCATTCTACCTTGTTCTTGTAGTTTTATATAATTAATCTAAACTGATTCTTTTTTATGCCTGGTTTTAAATAGTTTTGTACCTTTTGGGTAAATTTTACAGCAGCCCAACATCAATTTCAACCAGTGATATTGTTTCTCATGCAGTCGAATATCTGAGAGATCATTGCAACAATGGATTCCAAAAATCCAAGTAAGTTTCATTATAATTAGGATTAGGTTTCCTTTATCACAGTACTATATTTTAATCATATTGCATACTTTATGATAGCCCAAATTATCATAATTTTCAGGACAGAAAAGTGTATGAAGCAGTCTTTCATGCTACATAGTATCCATTTAGCTAAGAGTATAATTAGCAAATGATTCACAAAAATATTAATTACACAATTTGATAATTGTCCCAGACAGACGTAAAGATCATTGCATCTTCGTTTTCTGATGTGTTGTTTTGTCATCCAAAGATTGTACATTATTACCTAAAATTCCAATTTAGAATATTTATTAAGTATTACTTAGTTTGCTTTCATCTAGAGTATGCACCTCCTCTCTTGGATTGCCTACCCTCCATCCTTCACCAAACATTAAATATCTTTGCTTATACTAAGTATTTAAAGAGCAATTAATACCTGTTTGATGGGGTTCTGGGAGTTCTTTTACTCAGCAAGACTGGCAGTAGGCCAGGATTGACTTGTGAGAGTTGAGTCCACCAGGCTGTTGCTTGGAGTGGCCTGCAGGCGCACATACCCACCACAGCCCGGTTGGTCCGGCACTCCTTTGAGAAAACTATCTAGTTTTCTCTTGAAGAAGTCCACGGTTGTTCCGGCAATATTTCTTATGCTCGCTAGGAGTATGTTGAAAAACCGCAGACCTCTGATATTTATTCAGTACTCTCTGATTGTGTCTATGGCACCCCTGCTCTTCACTGGTTATATTCTGCATTTTCTTCCATATTGTTCACTTCAGTATGTTGTTATTTTACTGTGTAGATTTGGGACCTGGGCCTCCAGTATTTTCCATCTGTATATTATTTGGTATCTCTCTTGTCTCCTTTCTAGTGAGTACATTTGGAGAGCTTTGAGACGATCCCAATAATTTAGGTGCTTTATCGAGTCTATGCATGCTGTATATGTTCTCTGTATTCCCTCTATTTCAGCAATCTTCACCTGCTCTGAAGGGGAAAGTGAGTACTGAGCAGTACTCAAGACGGGACAACACAAGTGACTTGAAGAGTACAACCATTGTGATGGGATCCCTGGATTTGAAAGTTCTCGTAATGCATCCTCTCATTTTTCTGGCTGCCACAATATTTGCTTGGTTATGCTCCCTAAACTTTAGTTCATCAGACATTATTATTCCCAAGTCCTTTACATGTTACTTTCCTACTATGGACAAATTTGATTGTGTCTTGTACCCTGTATTATGTTTAAGGTTCTCATTTTTACCATATCTGAGTACCTGGAATTTGTCGCTGTTAAACATCATGTTATTTTCTGCTGCCCAGTCATAAACTTTATTAATACTGTATCTACTTGTAGTTTTTCAATATCTTCAGCAGAGGTCATTTTTAAGCTGATTTTTGTGTCATCTCCCAAGGATGATCCAACGCTGTGCCTTGTATATGAGTCTATATCTGATATGAGAATAAGGGAAAGCAATGGTGCAAGGACTGTATCTTGAGGTACAGAGCTTTTAACTGTTCTTGGACTCGATTTTATATGGTTGACTGTTACTCTTTGTGTTCTGTTTGACAGAAAACTGAGTATCCAGCGTCCTATTTTACCAGTTATTCCCGTTGACCTCATTTTGTGTGCTATCACTCCATGGTCAAATTTGTCGAATGCGTTTGTGAAATCCGTGTACTGTATACCACATCTGCATTCCCTTTTTCTTCTAATGCCTCAGTGATTTTGTCGTAATGGTCAAGTAGCTGTGAGAGGCATGATCTTCCCGCTGTAAATCCATGTTCGCCTGGATTGTGGAGATCATTTGTTTCCATGAAAATAGTGACCTGACTCCTGATCAATATCTCAAATACTTTTATTATGTGGGACGTTAGTGCAACTGGTCTATAATTTTTTGCCAGTGCTTTACTCCCTCTCTTGTGTAGAGGGGCTGTCAGCTGCTTTAAGCGCATCTGGTATTTCCCCCGTGTCCAATCTCTTCCTACTCACTATACTGAGTGCCTGTGCTAATGTCACTTTGCATTTCTTTATAAATATTAAATTCCATGAGTCTGGACCCCGGGGCTGAGTGCATGGGCATATGTAAAATTCTCTTTCAAAATGTTCCATGCTCGTGTTGATATTGGTTATATTTACAGGGGTTTGAATATCACGCATAAAGAAGTTGTCCGGATTTTTTACTTTCATGCTGTGTATCTGAGTGCTAAACATATCCTCATACAGCTTTTTTAGGATTTCACTAATTGTAAAATTAGTGTTATGACAAATTAGAAATTTGTCATCCTCAATGTATGAACCTTCACTAATACAAATAGGTCCAATATTGGCAGTGATATTTTCTTATGATTTAGCATAAATGAAGAAATATTTTGGGTTTTCCTTTATTTCTTGAATTGCTTTTTTGTCTAGTTGCCTCTCTTCAATCTGATATGAATGCTTCAGTCTCTGTTTTATTTCTACAATCTCCCTGTTTAAATTATTCCTTCTTTGTATGAAAAGTTGTCTGCTTAATCATTTCCGTTGTTTTTTGTCTTTTTTTGTAGTGTCGCCTGCGTTTTCTTTCTACGTTGGACCTCTTTCTGGCTTTCCTCAAAGGAACATGTTTCAGACAGACTTCATAGGCTTCAGAAGTCTGTTTTTCTATTCTTTGTGTATGATGTTTATTACTTAGAACACATTCCCATTGAACGTTTGTAAGTTCCCCATTTATTTTTGCCCAGTCTATCCTTTTATTATTATTATTAAAATTGGATTTATTAAATACCCCTTCTCACTTGTTGTTTCTCTTAGGCCTACTACCATTATTAATGTTAGTTTTCACTTCAATGTTGTCCGAGTACGCAGTGTTTGAGACAGTAATGTCGCTGATTAGCTCATCATTGTTTGTAAATATCAGGTCCAGCGTGTTTTCGTTCCTAGTTGGTTCTGTAATCTGCTGACTGGGCGAGAATTTGTCACAGAATCTCAGTAGTTCTCTGACCTGTAGTTTGTTATTTCCAGGTTGATTTCCTGCTATAATGTTATTTTTACTATTCTCCATTTTAAAAGGGGCAGATTGAAGTCTGCAAAGAAGATAATATCTGGTACTGGGTTTGTTAAGTTATCAAGGATATTCTCTATTTTGTGGATTTGCTCAGTTAATTTCTCAACTGTTGCATCTTGCAGTTTGTATATTAAAATAATAATTAGATTTATATTTTCAACCCTGATTCCAAGTACCTCTACCACCTCATTAGTTGAGTTCAGGAGCACTGTTCATGCCAGTTCCTCTTTAATATACAGACCTACTCTTCCACCTGACCTTATTACTCTGTCACATCTATATAAATTATAATTTTGGATCCAGATTTCACTATCCATGTGGTCTTTTGTGTTGAATGATTTGCTCATTCAAATCATTCATTCATCATTTGCTCATTTATTTGATAATTCAAATATGAATGATTTCCCATATTGTGTGTGACTTCTGGTGAGCTTAGGTAGTTCTACATTATAATGTAATTATACTGTACTGCACAGTTTATCATAACCCAAATTATCTTTATTTTTCAGTCCTGAGAAACGCTTTACAGCGATTATGTCCCTCATGTAATATTATCGTGAACATTAATCAACATGTCTGCAAGTGTGGCTATAGGCTTTTTGATGTCAAACGTAAAGCTCAGCCGGAAAGCCAGGCTCAGGCAAATATCAAAGAGATCAGAAAAGAAAAAACATATACCTGTTGTACATGGTAAGCTCACTTATATTTTTATTCACAATGTTTAATATGGATATAAATAACATATAATTGATTAATTTTATTTTATTTAAAGGAAATATTTTACTCCCTTTCATATTGTTGTAAAGATTACCAACATATATTGTCAAATGAGCAATTTATGTCATCTGCATTTAAAATACAGCTTTCACACACTTCACGTATTTGTGTTGGATAATATCATTTTCCAGCTTTACATAGAATACTTTGTGTTCTTTATCTATGTTCAGATGAGTTGCATAAAAGTGTGCAAGATTTACAACACCAAAAGAAATTGAAGGAGATTGAAGAGGAGATAACAAGGCTTCGAGCAATATATGATTCCCTAAATAACAACCCAAAAAGGCGGACAATTATGTACACTGGCACTTCGCCTAGAAAAAGCAGAGCTTTAGGTATTAGTATTATTGTCAACAGTTAAATATAATCACTAACTGCTCTTAAATGTAATTATAAATAACTTGTTATAGTAATATATTTTTTACTGTTTTTTTTCTATTACTAGGCACACCATCAAATCCTTTCCCTTGCAGTCATGAAGTAATGAAGCCTCCAGTTTCTGTTGTAGACGTTATACCCCAAAATATCAATGGTATGTTATCTAATTATTTTAGAGAGATACAAATATAAATGCATTGCCATAGTAACCAAGGACTAAGTTGCAAATACAGTGTGTGTATATATATATATATATATATATATATATATATATATAAATATATATATATATATATATATATATATATATATATATAAAAATGTTTATTATATATATATATATATATATATATATATATATATATATATATATATATATGTCGTACCTAGTAGTCAGAACCCAGCAAACACAGAACGTTTGTGGACGTTTTTAAATGGTTCCACAAAGGTAATACTGTAACTTTTGACATAAATACGTATATCTGACATTCCTAAAACAAAGGATATAACTAAAAACATATATTCTTGAGACACAGTTTTTTAAGATTTATGTAAAAATTTAAAAATAATAGTAAATGCTATGGTATTATAATGTTTTCATGCTTTATATTTAAGAATAAATAATTTTCAGTCAACATTTAGTTTTTTTTGTTTACTTTCTGTAAAGCTATCCAATTTACGTTCTTATAACATAAATATAACATTTATATGACGTCAGTATAACGTTATTTACACGACATCATTACGTTATTATGATGTTATATTAACGTATAATTCCTGTATGAAAACCAGAATATATATTGAACTTTATGTTTTAAACATTGTAAAGTTATCATAAAACTTGGAATAAGACGGTAAGCATGCTTTACTTATGAAAATATACAAACAAATCAACAAAAACATTTTAACATAAAAAACATAGACATAACATAAATTAATTGCATGCATGGGAGTTAACTGGAACTCTGTAATATTGCATACATGAACCTTAAGGTACAAACCCAGTGTATTTACTCATGCAGTTCTTTCCTAAATCTAAATTTTTCCAATTTTTACACTTTGTTTCGAGTTCTGTCTTGTGTTGCTACTTTTAATACCCCATTAATGTCCCCTTTGTTATGTCCATTCATCCCATTGTGCACCTCTACCATATGTCACTCCTAATTCTTTGCTTTTCTAGAGAATGTAATATAAGCTTTGACAATCTTTCTTCATATGACAGGTTAACAGGTAGAACAAAGATTACCATTTATATATGGATAACTATTATAAGTCGGTTTGAATGAGTGAATTGCTGCTTGAAGATAGGTATATACACGTGTGGTACTATCAGATTGCATCGTGGTGAGCCTAAAACCCTTCAGATCCAAGCAAAGGGTAAAATGCCAGCAGATACAATTGCGAACACATTGATACCAAAATGAAAGACATATGACGAGAATTGAGGTAACCAAAGTGAAAAGAGTGTTCACATTACATTGCACTAGAGTGCTCCCAGGTTACTTTCTCTCACTTTCTCTGTTTTGTGTGGATGGTCCGCCGTGCTTTCATCACGTCAGCGGGTGGAGCACGCTGCTGTTTTTGACATTTCATGCATAAATTCCGGTTGGAAATTCTATTGCGAACACATTGATACCAAAATGAAAGACCTAGGATGACAATTGAGGTGACCAGAATGAAAAGAGTGTATACATTTTATCGCTCTTGTGCGCTCCCTGGTAACACGCTCTCGCTTTCTCTGTTTGTTGCGGATGGTAAGCCGGGCTTTTGGAGTTTATATGCCTTTAGTCCTGTAGAGAATTCTATTGCGAACACATTGATGCTAAATTGAAAAACCTAGGATGAGAATTGAGGTAACAAAGTTGAAAAGGGTATACACTTTTCAGTATTATCACGCTCAGCTTTCTTTTTCTGGTACCCTTGGCCTACATTCATCTTGTCGGCGGGTGGAGCGCGCTGCTGTCTTTGACATTATATGCACATAGTTCTGTTGGGAATTCTATTGCGAACGCATTGATACCAAAATGAAAGACATAGGACGAGAATTAAGGTGACAAAGTTGAAAAGAGTATACACTTTTCAGTATTTCCGCACACTACCAGGGAATGTCCAAAAAAAAATGGAGAGAGTGGAGGGGTAACTTGCCCAAAACGCGAAATTGTTTGGGGAGATTAACTTTCGTTCAATACTATTATGCAAGAGGAGCGACACATCTATGGTTCATCCAATAAAATCAGCAGACTTCTAGATGTTACTACTGCTCGGCTTAGACTCGGTTACAAGTATTTCTGGGAATTCTCATTATCTGCCGATGTAGACCTGACCAAATGTTAACTGTCAACAAAATTATTCGCACACCCTCCGTCACTATGTGATAGTGAATTCAGAGACAATTTTATAACCAATGTACCAACGATGTGTCAATATTTCATTCAAAATTATCTGGCACCAGAAATTTTAGCCAAATATCCCCAGTTTGCTAACTGTAAGTAGTAACAAAGTGATTGTAACCTATCCACCGCTGCCCACTGGATGAGAGGCGGTGTGCAGGACAAACATATCAATTGTGACACTAGCTCTCCACATATGTCAGTTGCTTAATTTAGAAACTGTACTTGTGATCGATCTCGAACCCATTGTTGATGTGACGACTAATACTGAATTTTGTAACTAGCTCATCAAGATTGTAACTTGCTTACCTAAATGAATTGTGGGGTTCAGTCCCTGAGCCCATTATGTGCCTCTGCAACCCTTTCCACTACTGCCCACAAGATGGGTATGGGGTGCATAATAAATGAACTAAACTAACTTTAAGGCATCCTGAAAGAAAGCTTGGAGGGCTTGAAAAATTGCAGAACGAAGCCGTGAGGATAATCCTTGGGTGCCCTCGTACCACAAAGATACTTAATATGAGAAAGGAACTTAATATTCCGAGCGTTGTTTATCGTGTTACTGAAAATAACTGTCAAATTGGTATAAAAATGCTTAGGCTAGCTCATCCTAACCCTTGCACAGAAGCCCTCCAGAATTTCTTTATTGAATGTTGAAAACAACCCTCAAGTTGACTATTTCTGTAACAGCATGCACTCCTGTATCCTAATCCCCACAATCACCAAGCCCACCCGAGTCACTCAAACATCTGCCACTACCCTGGATCACCTATGGACTAATATAACAGCTCCCCTTACATCTGGGGTAATTTATGACAGAACAACTGACCACTATCCTACTTTCCTCATAGCAAACATTGACACATCACCACCAGAAACCAAAAAACTTTCATTCAGGCTACATAGTGAATCAGCTTTAGGCAATCTCTCTAATGCACTTCACAATATTAACTGGGAATCTGAATTTAATAATTCACAGGATATAAACTCATCAACTAACCTCTTTCTCTACAAAACTCTAAGCCTCTACAACACTCACTGTCCCCTCCTTACCAAACAAGTAACTGATAAAAGAAAAAATAACCCGTGGCTGACAAGTGGCATAATTAAATCAATCAACAAAAAACATGAATACGAAAAGAAATTTAGGAGTGGCCTAATTCCAATGGAAGTAGTTAAAAGGTACTCGTCAGTGCTTACCAGTATCATAAGAAAAGCAAAACTTTCATACTATGAGACTAGATTCAAAGAAGCAAAAGGCAACATGAAAAGCACATGGAATACCATCTCTAACATCCTGGGAACTAAACAACACTCCCACAACCAGATAACACTCTCTAAGGATGGCCTTACACTGTCATCTGACTTAGAAATGGCGAATGAATTTAATAGCTTCTTTTCATCGATTGGTGCTAACCTTGCAAGTAAAATCCCACAGACTCAGACACATATCAACACATATCTCTCAGGCAGCTATCCAAACTCTCTTCTCCTCTCACCAGTCAGCCCGTCAGATGTTGTGTCCATCATACACTCACTAAAAACCAAAGCTGGGAACATCAGTGAAATCCCATCCATTGTATACAAGAGCGCCTCCCATATGCCCTTGCACCACCTATAGCTCTGCTGTTCAACAAATCCCTTGAGTGTCATACCTTCCCTGATATCCTTAAAAACGCAAGAGTAACGCCAGTTCATAAAGGAGGTAGTGGATTATGTTGCATCTCTGCTTGCCTTGATGACTGAAAGAAAGCTTAAAGGGCTTGAAAACTTGCAGAACGAAGCCTTGAAGATAATCCTTGGATGTCCCTAGTACCACAAAGATACTTAACATGAGGAAGGAACTTAATATTAACTTAATAATAGAATATGAGTGCATATTCTACTGCATTACTATTTGTAATGATCCTCATATTGTGCTTCAGTAATCCAATGTATAACCCTGAGATGTTTTCCTAATTGTACTTAGGATTCCTTGTTCATTATTGTGTATTGTTCTGATCTGCTTTTGTGTCGAAAATTCTTGCATCGCACCTGTAAACAATTTTTTGACAATTTTACTGTAATTATCCTACTTAAAATCATCTGTACTTGTAAAGTAAAGCTGTAATGTACCTGTTAAACACTTTTTATCAATTTTACATTTAATTATTTCTCTAAAACTCTGTTTAAGAATTTGCTCAAAGATTAGTTTAAGGACTTGCCCGAAACGCTATATGCAAGCTAGTGGTTTTACAAGATTATAATTCTAACTTAGCTCTATGTTGTGTCTTAACCCCCCAATGTACGTTCTTGTATATATATAAATAAATAAAATAAATAAATAACGAGGGATCGAGGCATTAATGCACAGTACGTGCTTCCCTCATCTGTGACGTCACAGCGCCATCTGACGACAGCAAAAACACAGGCGGCCATTTTTATGTTCCACCAAGATTAAAAAAAAAAAAATAATTTTGCCCCGAGGGGCGAGTTTATTGGGCAGCGGCCAATGTGTTCGCAATAGAATGTTCTACAAGAACATGTATAAAATAAGTGACACAGAGATTATTGATGTGTGTATTTGTGTGGGTGATTATAAATATGTATGTGTATGTATATATGTATACGTATATATATATGTACATGTATGTATGAGAGTGTGTACATATATAACATTAATAATTTTGTAACTAGCGTCAAAAATTGTTATTTGCTTAGCTAAACAAACTAGAGAGTTCAGTTCCTGAACCCATTATGTGCCTCTGTAATCCTTTACACCACCGCCCACGGGATGGGTATGGGGTGCATAATAAAGAAAGAAATTGAAATAATAAGGGTATGAAATGTATCAACATAAAACATTAATGTTAGTGGCCATCAGGTAAAATCAGGTTATTATTTGTAAAGAATTTAAATGAGTTAAACTAAATACGAACTTAATATGTTTTGCTAACGCAAAAATATATTCCCGAGGTATTGTAATTGCAAATAAATATTTAATACAATTATTTGTATCATTTTTTTTATTTTAGATTTCCGTATTGCTTGATAATATATAATAGCGTTTAGATAATGCTAGCGCTGGACATTCTTTAGGCTCGTTGCATGTTGTGGTAGTCGCCGCCATTTTAAAACCGTGTCGAGAGGGACTGCTGCTGGCTTATCCACAAAATCCTGCTGCATCTTCAATAGTTAAGGTAACTGTTTTCTTTTATTTGCTCTTAGACATGTGTAGTATATATATAAGCTTGTGGTGGTAGGCTGGATGGTGTGTTGATGGTGGTGTTGTGTTGATGGCCCTGGCTGGAGGTGTGTTGATGGTGGTGTTGTGTTGATGGCCCTGGAGGTGTGTTGATGGCCCTGGAGGCGTGTTGGTGGCCCTGGAGGTGTGTTGGTGGCCCTGGAGGTGTGTTGATGGCCCTGGAGGTGTGTTGGTGGCCCTGGCTGGAGGTGTGTTGGTGGCCCTGGAGGTGTGTTGGTGGCCCTGGCTGGAGGTGTGTTGGTGGCCCTGGAGGTGTGTTGGTGGCCCTGGAGGTGTGTTGGTGGCCCTGGAGGTGTGTTGGTGGCCCTGGAGGTGTGTTGGTGGCCCTGGAGGTGTGTTGGTGGCCCTGGAGGTGTGTTGGTGGCCCTGGAGGCGTGTTGGTGGCCCTGGAGGCGTGTTGGTGGCCCTGGAGGCGTGTTGATGGCCCTGGAGGCGTGTTGATGGCCCTGGAGGTGTGTTGGTGGCCCTGGCTGGAGGTGTGTTGGTGGCCCTGGCTGGAGGTGTGTTGGTGGCCCTGGCTGGAGGTGTGTTGGTGGCCCTGGAGGTGTGTTGGTGGCCCTGGAGGTGTGTTGGTGGCCCTGGAGGTGTGTTGGTGGCCCTGGAGGTGTGTTGGTGGCCCTGGAGGTGTGTTGGTGGCCCTGGAGGTGTGTTGGTGGCCCTGGAGGTGTGTTGGTGGCCCTGGAGGTGTGTTGGTGGCCCTGGAGGTGTGTTGGTGGCCCTGGAGGTGTGTTGATGGCCCTGGAGGTGTGTTGATGGCCCTGGAGGTGTGTTGGTGGCCCTGGAGGTGTGTTGGTGGCCCTGGAGGTGTGTTGATGGCCCTGGAGGTGTGTTGGTGGCCCTAGCTGGAGGTGTGTTGGTGGCCCTATATATATATATATATATATATATATATATATATATATATATATATATATATATATATATATATATATATATATATATATATATATATATATATATATATATATTATGAATATCAGAGGTCCCAGGACATTGGACCCAGGACAATTATTGTGCATGTGTAGTATGTATATTTATGTAGTATATTTGGCATATTTTTTGGCATTTAGTTAATGCCAGTTAGTGGCATGTCTCTGCACCGTTTCCAGTTTGTTGATATGCTTCTTAAGATATGGGCACACCATACAACTGCTGCATACTCCAACTTTGGTCTAACAAAAATTGTGAACAATTTCAAAATTTCTGTTGAAGAAATCCTGTTTCCTAGTTCTGCATCTGTTTTGGTATAACACCTCCTTTTTTACTAGGCCTGCAATTATGAATGCCTTTATAACCAGCTAAGTTGTAGAGTTGGGTATAGTCTTTACTTAGCCAAGTTTCTGTTAAAATGAGGGTCCGTCTAATTACCACAAGCTACCACAAGCTACACAAGCTTCACAAAGCTTCCTGGCAATACATTAGTAATGAATAAATATAATATGTTAGGTTAGGTTGACCTAACTTAACCTAACCGACGCTTGGATCGTCGACTTGATTTGGCGTCACCAGCTCTTTATTTTCGTCTAATTTCTTTATAAAAAGATACTTTTTCAGATTAAAATTATGTTTTTTCGTGTTGTACATTCAGCACCAACATTATAATGAGTAAATATATCATATTTATTCATTACTAACGTATTGCCAGGAAGCTGAGTGGTTAGGTCTCGATAAATTTCCTGGTATAATATTATTGTTTGCTATTCTCCATCTTAGACTAGGCAAGTTAAAGTCACCTAGGAAGATAATATGAGGTATCGAGTTCTCCATTTTGTTTATCTGTTCTGTGAATTCCTCGGCCGTTGCATCTGGCGGTTTGTATATTAGAATAATCACTAAATTTATTTTCTCTATTTTTAATCCCAATACCTCTACCACCTCATTTGTAATGTTAAGGAGCTCCGAGCATACAAGGTCTTCCATAGTATACAGACCCACTCCTCCATGTGACCTAATTTTCCTATCACAGTTGTGTACTTTTCGAGACTACATTTCAAATATTCCCTAACATACATGGCTTCTCCCCCCTCTTTGTGTAAAATAGTTTAAATCCATTTATGGGACATTCAGCAAATAGTTCTCTATTTTTTACATTTATCAATGTTTCGGTACGTGCAATAGTATGTATTGTTTCATTGCAGATAACAGCATTTAAATTTTGTTTGTTTCTTAGACTCGTACTACCAAGTTGCTGTTGGCAATTGGATAATTTTTTTATGAAGTCATTTGTTATTTTTTCCCCTACTTTAGTAATTTATGCTTTTGATCTCAATTAGTTTTATATCCAAGCTTTTTAATTTTTTCCCCTTATATATTGCCATCTTATCTGTCTGCTTTACATGGCTTAAGCAGAGTCATGTCTGCTTAAGCCTTTGTTATTTTACTAATTTACCTGTTTTAATTATTATTTGTTTTCAAAGTTTAGTTTACCCCATTTTATTTGCTTTTTGCAGTACAGTACTTTACTAATAATCTTGTAATAGTAATTGGTAATGTAGCACTTGGCCTTTCTCCTTCAGAATGTATGCACACATTATAGAAAAAAGAAGAGAATACCACACAAGATGGCAGCGTATGTCACGGGCCAAAAAGCGACGCCTAAAAGAACAGGCGTCCCAGCGTGGCAAAAATGAAAATAGTGATGAGGTTGAGATTCAGTTGTTGAATCAGGATCCTTTGGCCAATGTTACAACAAACAGCATAGACGATGACCATGCTGCTTTGTCATCTAATTCAGAACCTAATATTGGTTGTGGAGCCAATGAAGATGCATCATCTCTGGAAAGTCAGAGAGAGAGAGATTGGACTTGGGACATGATTGATCAGCATGACCCAATATCATCAGTCAGAGAGCAGTGGTGATGAGGATGATAAATCATTATCAGATGTATTGTTAGTATGGGTTAATAAATATGGCATAACACACAATGCCATTGATAATTTATTAAAAAAATTGAGAAAACAGGGACATGCTGACTTGCCAAAAACAGCTCGTTCGTTACTAAATACAGTTAAACATATACCTACTGAGACTAAATCAGGCATGATGTATATCTACTTGGGGTTAGAGGAGGAAATGTTGAAAACTTAAAAGGCTGTATCCTAAATCAACAATAAGAGATTTGGCAGAAATATCTTTAATTTGCAACATTGATGGTTTGCCAATATTTAGAAGTAAAAATGAAAGTTTATGGCCTGTTCTTTGTGCTATCAATAATGTCAAACCTATAAGAGTTTTCCCAGTAGTCCTCACATATGGAAGCTCTAAACCTAGTGATTTAGATTTTTTAAATGAATTCATTCAGGATTTGAAAAAAATTATGCACTATGGATTTAAAAATGATGACAAAACATTGCCAGTAAAACTAAAAGGAGTCATATGTGATGCCCCAGCAAAAGCAATGGTGAAGGCAATCAAACTCCACTCTGGCTACTTTGGGTGTGATAGATGTACCCAAGAGGGTGTTTGGAATGGAAGAATGAGTTATCAACAAGTGAAAAATTTACAACTCAGAACAGATGAAGATTTTCGTAATCAATCTAATTCTGAACATCACCATGGTAGATCACCATTCTGTGACTTAAATATAAATATGGTGAGTACTTTTCCCATAGACTATATGCATCAGATATGTCTTGGGGTTATGAAAAGGTTACTTCTTGCCTGGATACGAAATAAAAACGTAAAATTATGTGCTCGCCAAGTTGATGAAATTAGTCAGCGTCTAATTCAACTAACACAATTTGTGCCTATGCACTTTGCACGTAAACCTCGAAGTCTTTCAGAGGTTGATAGATGGAAAGCGACTGAATACAGGCAACTCCTTCTCTACACCGGTAAGATTGTACTAAAGGGAATCTTACCCAAAGAATTGTATGACCATTTCCTGACTCTGAGTGTAGCCATTTCTATTCTTGTATCACCTAAATTGATTCAGTTAAATTACAGCCAATATGCACATGATCTTTTGCTGTACTTTGTGTTAAAGGCTCGTGAGCTGTATGGTAAGGATTTTTTAGTGTACAATGTACACTGCCTAACACACATATCCTCTGATGCCAAAGAGTTTGGTAGTTTGGACAGATGTTCAGCATTTCCATTTGAAAATTACCTGCAGCAGGTTAAGAATATGGTTCGATCAAGTAAAAACCCTCTTGTTCAAATTGCAAAGAGGCTGAAAGAGATGCAGCATGCTCAAAGGATTTATACACCAAATACAGAACATAAAATATATACCAAGGCACCAAACAATGCCTATTTGCTGAATAATGAAACTTGCTGCCAAGTTTTGGACACTGTCAGTGACACCGATGAAAATGGAGACAGCATGTTCCTTTGCAGGGTATATTCGAGAAGTATACCTCTCTTTGAGAAACCTTGTAACTCCAAATTAATTGGAGCATTTAAGGTTCTTACTAGGAATTCATCCATGAAGGTGATTCCAGCAAGAAAACTAAACCGCACAGGTATGATAATCGAGACAGAATGCGCAAATACTTTTCTGTCAATACTACATGACTTATGACAAGTACGTATTTAAATACTGTATCCATGCTTTAATAATAGTTTGAACTAATATTGTAAGTTAATGAGATTCACAATTTTGTTTTTTATTAAAGCTATTATCTTTTGACCAATATTTACCTGTTTAAAAATCCCATTACCCTGTATTTCATGAAAATTATTAATATTTTGAGAGCACATTAAGAGATAAAACTGTATTAAGCCTTTTAGTCCATACATGGCAGCTACTGTTTATACCAACCGAAAATCATTTACAAATGTGGCTAATCTATGATTGACATAATCAAGTAAATCTATTACCAACTTTATGCTAATTTCTTTTTTTGGGGAGAACAACCCTTAATAAGATTTTTCAATTTTGTAGATGACATCTGAAAAGCGGTATGCAGTGGTAGGCTTCAATGATCGTAGTGTGGGTATCATCTCCACAACCTGGATTGAAAAATCTGATGATGTAAGCATTACTTTGAAACTAAAAAATTGCATATATTGAGTTGCTTTAAAAATATTCCAAATTAGTGCTAAAATTAGCATGTAACAGTTTATTTTGACTTTTCAGGAAACCATATTGTGCTGGTGGCCACGGAGCAGGCATACAGTTAGTGCCCAAAAGCACGAAAAGCCAGACACGACAAATTGGCGAGTGCATGTCGTATCAACAATCCTATCAACAACTGGTAGGTATTAAATTTATAATTATTAAGATTTAAGATACAAGACACCTATTCATTCATTCACCATAACTTTAACACTGCAGACAAAAACAGCATTATAATTATATTTTAATCACAAGATGGGTTTCCTCATAGCTACTTAAGACTTTTGTGCCCCAGTTATAAGTTCCAAATCATGTACGTCGTTTTATTAAACATCTCTTTAGGAAGCTGATTTAAGTTATTTCTTAGTGTTCACTACTCTACTAGGTAATGATAAATATATATCTCGCTGATATATTACTAATTATATTCAATTATTACAGATGATTTTGACGTTGCAAAACGAAGATGCTTAGCTGCGGAAGACACTTCAAATGTCGAAACTGAAGACGATATTGGCTATCCTCGACAACGAAAAAGGAAACCATGCTTCAAATATGAAGAAGAGAATTCCGAGAATAACAAACGTAAGCATTGATAACCTACTACAATAATTTAAAAAAAATTTGCAACTTGAAAAATGCCATTTAATACATTAAACAATTTAAATAATTTCAGGCAATCATCACTCGTCTCAATCCAAGAAGAAGTGTTCGCCATCTTCATATGAGAATACACCTTCAAAAGAAATAAGTCCTCCGCAAATACCATATTATTCTGGTATATTAAGTGAATGTAAGGATTAGTAGTAAATAACATTAAAAGTTCTAAATTGATATTTAACCATGCTTCCTTTGGTTATTTATGCTTTTGGTTTAAAAAAAACTAAAAACTGCTCTAAACTTAGTTCTTGCTGTTTTTGTTTTTTTTTGTTTTGTTTAATTCCTTCTGGAAGTACTAGAAGCTTTGAGTAATTTTTATGCTTATCTGGAATTTCTGTATAGAAATATGCGTTTATTTCTAATTGTTTAATATTAAGTATATTATTCTTTTATGTGCATATGGGGTCTAGTGAACTTTTCCCACTTTGTCTAGCAGGTGCTTTTCACTTGTCACAGTTCAGGGAAATTTTGGTTTTCCTTTGATCTAGTCACTAGAAACAAGCAGGTTTGTTATTACTTTTCTTTTTGTTTGTCCCTTACGTGTTAATTTGTCCTTTATCTTACCTTTACCTTACGTGTTAATTTGTCCCTTATCTTACCTTTACCTTACGTGTTAATTTGTCCCTTACCTTAAGTTAATTAACTCCTTTTCAGCTAACAGAACAGTCCTACAAAAGCCGTCTCCAGTGAAGACTACACTTCACAATACACCTTCAACGCCATCAGTATTTCTTCATGAAGGTAATAAGTAATTATTTAAAATATATATCATGTTGACCCACTCTCTCATGTTGACCCTCATTCTCTCTCTCATGTTGACCTCCCTTTTCTCATGTTGAAATTTGTTTTGTTAATTTTGTTCTGTCACCTCTTCTTATTCTGTGTGTATGTGTCTGTCTGTCTCTGTATGTCTCTCTATCTTTCTTTTTCTTTATTTATTTCTTTCTTTTCTTTTTTCTTCTCTTCTCATGTTGGCCCTCCTCTCTCTCATGATAACCCCCCCCCCCCTCTCTGATGTTGGCTCACCCTCTTTCTGATGTTGGGTAGTTTAAATGTGATGTAGACATATAGTATAACTTATAATATTAGTATGCAGTAGTAAAAGCTCATGAAATTTGTTGATTATACAGTACAGTAGTTAGATTTTAATAGCTAAATCTTGCAATCTTAAAGACAATGAGCTGGTCACGCCAAGTACTTCAGTCGTTAGGACTCCAAGGTCAAGGAATTTATTCGACCCAAAGTCACCAGACAAGAACGATGGGAGTTTGAAAGAAATGATGCAGAATATGAGTAAGTTTTGAAAGTTTAATTAATTTATTATGTAGCCTATAACCTATATGTACCCTATGGGTGATAGGCATAAGTTTCATGTTCAAGTAGACTGCAAACTGAGCAGGTTAGATTGCTGAATTTGCTTCCAATTATATAAGCAGTTTCATAATTACTAAGAAATTATCCCATTATCTATCACATCAGTCATAGCCTACTTTTTGGGTGCTTTCTCAGTGCCAGTTATTTTAAAATATACTTTATAATGCTTTTATTTTAAATGTACATTCAAGATATGTAATATAATAGCATGTACACTTTCTATATACTGTATAAATTTCCAGGTAACATGTTGCAGGCCATATACACTGAAGTGAATGAACTGAAAAGTGATGTGAATGAACTGAAAAGTGATGTGAATATATTGAAAGCAACTTTGACTACAAAAGAAACAGACAAGATCATAGAAGATCTAATACCAAATCCTATTGCTGCAGAAGGTGATCTTAATGTTCTCAATAGGAAGTTAGCGGAATCGAGTTTCAGAACAAAATTTGTAAGTGGTATTTTAACAGTAATGTTTCCTTCAATTTTTCATCTTAAATATTACAGATATTTGCTAATTTTCTAATTAAATTTTTTTGATAGTTCATGCAGAAAAGATAAAATTGCTAAATAATAAGAATAATGATATAATCTTGTTTATATAGGATAGGATAAAATCTAACACTTACGTATTTGTAAATTATGTAATATTAACACAGAGTCTTTCACACTCTCCTGAGTGCTTTCTCAAGGTCTTGAGTGTATGGTTAGGATGAGGCTTACATTTCAACGACTATATTTCTCTTGCTAATTTTGTTAGTCGTTGAGATGTATCTCTTCATAACACACACACTTATCTGCTTGATGGGGGTCTGGGAGTTCTTCTACTCCCCAAGCCCGGCCCGAGGCTAGGCTTGACTTGAGAACTTTGGTCTAGTGCTTGGTGATTGTGGGGATTATCATAGAGGATTACATGCTGTTATGGAAACAGTCAACTAGAGGGTTATTTTGTAGACCCAGGTCAATATTGAAATCACCTCCTAGAATGATGTGATTTTTGTTGAGATGTTATTTATGATAAGATGCCTTATCATAAGTTATGATTATATATATATATATATATATATATATATATATATATATATATATATATATATATATATATATATATAGTGTGTGTGTTTCATTGAATATGACCGCATATTCTGTATTTATTATTTTCTGGTTTAGGGCTTCTATCCCTCTAACTATTTTCTTAGCATCAGGGCTTAATTGAAATAGGAGTTCTCCAAAACTCATTTTCGTACTTTTAAGGTGAAGAAAAGAAGTGATTTACTATAGAGTGTATTACACTTATTTATATAATTTGCACGACGTTTCGAACCTCCATGGATCATTCTCAAGTGAACAGATCTTGCAATACTAGTTTCACCTCACATTTATCCCTTATGTATCCCCCCATGTTTTCACCTTCATTGTATTATCACCTGACCCAATGCGGGTATAAAATCAACTAGTATTGTAAGATCTGTTCACTTGAGAATGAACCATGGAGGTTTGAAACGTTGTGCAAATTATATAAATAAGTGTAATACACTTTATAGTAAATCACTTCTTTTCTTCACCTTAAAAGTACGAAAATGAGTTTTGGAGAACTCCTATTTCAATTAAGCCCTGATGCTAAGAAAATAGTTAGAGGGATAGAAGCCCTAAACCAGAAAATAATAAATACAGAATATGCGGTCATATTCAATGAAACATGTTTGAAAGAAAACCTGCTGCCAGTATACACCAATATATATATATATATATATATATATTATATATATATAATATATGTATACATACACATACATACACATACATACATACATACATACATACATACATATATCAAAATTACTAGTGTACTACATTTTTGTTGTTGCTTTTAGGTGTTGCTTTTAACCAGTGTACGTGGGTCTGATTGTGCAACTACGGTTCGAAGAATGATGAAGATAGGAACAAACGGCCTTTGGTCATTATACAGCCTAAAAGGACAAAAGAAGAAATTAGCATTTCTAGAAAAACAAGAACTATATAATGTTATTTTAAGTAAGTAACAAAAAAATTAAATTATTTTTTTTTATTTAAAATTCACTAAAAAATTAAAATTTTAAGTTCAAATTAAGTGTACATTAAGTATAAATGATTATATTTCTATCACTTGCTCTTAAGATTGTTTCATTTAATAGAGGTTGGTCATAATTGTTCTCTGCTGCTAGTACTGTAGAACTGACTGACTTAGCTATGGGAAAATGTAAACTTAATTGGTTTATCCTTTACAGTATTTTGCAGTTTATTTCATGATCCTGTGGTTAATACTTGCATAAATAGTAGATTGCAAAATGCATTTTTATATCATTAGTATTAAATAATAATAATAATGTAAATAATTGACTTTTAAACAACGTACAATTCATTGGTCGGTGAGATTATATTAGTAATATTTTTTCATTCTTGCAAAGCCTCAATAAAGCCGTTAACATGTTAATATAAACTTGATCGCCTTCCACTTTTTTTCTCATGTGCTACCTACATGTACGAAACCTTATTCCTAAATGCATATCTCGTTCTGAAACTTGTCTTTTATATGTTGTGTATCACCATCTCTGGAGAGTTTTATCTGATGTGTAAATTACTTTTAATTTTACAGAATATTATTGTTATACAGAATTTGTTATATAAATAACTGTTAATTTTACAGAATCATCTATCAACGCACATCCGCAAGTTAAGGTGGAAGACGTGACCTTTCAAATTTCTGAAGTACTTAAACATGCTCCAAACAGGCCTGGTGGATCTAGGTACAAGGTAAAATAATTTAAATTTTTTTTGTTTTCACTAATTATCTGTATATATATATATATATATATATATATATATATATATATATATATATATATATATATCGTACCTAGTAGCCAGAACACACTTCTCAGCCTACAATGCAAGGCCTGATTTACCTAATAAGCCAAGTTTTCATGAAATAATTGTTTTTCGATTACCTAACCTACCTAACCTAACCTAACTTTTTCGGCTATCTAACGCAACCTAACCTATAAAGATAGGTTAGGTTAGGTAGGGTTGGTTAGGTTCGGTCATATATCTACGTTAATTTTACCTCCAATAAAAAAAATTGACCTCATATATAATGAAATGGGTAGCTTTATCTTTTCATAAGAAAAAAATTAGAGAAAATATATTAATTCATGAAAACTTGGCTTATTAGGCAAATCGGGCCTTGCATAGTAGGCTGAGAATTGCATTCTGGCTACTAAGTACGACATTATATATATATATATGTATATATATATATATATATATATATATATATATATATATATATATATATATATATATATATATATATATATATATAGATAGTCAGTGTCAGACCACGGAGGAAAATTGAAACAAGAATTTTTCCGATGCAGGAACCACACACAGGCCCAAACATGGATAATCATAGCATAAAAATAGTAAATATTTACAATGAATTAGTGAGACAAATGTGTTCCAATGAGCCTACTTAAATCGCCCTTTAATTGATCTATTAAAAATGGATCTAAGTTATATAAACCGCTGCTAATGTTCAATTTACTTTCTTTTGTGATCTGTATCAAAGCAGATCCAATTATGTTTCTGTTATAAGTACTTTTACAATTCATTATTGAAGAAGCCATCTCCCAATCTATGTTTGGGCCTGTGTGTGGTTGCTGCATCGGATGGGCCAATAGGCCCTCTGCAGTGTCCACGTATTGTACCTCGCCTCACTCCACCATTCTCTCCTGCCTATTTATGTCCAGTTCTCGACCTGTAAATCCACTCGTTCTGAAGATGTCCTAATGTCCGAAGATGTCCTAATGTCTTAACAGCAAGTGTTTCTGTCAAATTCCTTAAGGAAATATCTGAGTTCCCCATTATGACCTCTCCACAAATCAGGTTTTTCAACTGCTTCAAGCTCATTTTCTTCCAGATTATAATGCATTGCATACTTTAGTCCCAAAAAGACATGGTCACTTTTACCCAAGGGAGGGAGGTACTGAATGATAAATCTCTCCTCTTTCCTGGTAAATATAATATCCAGCATGGAGGGAACATCCCCTTCCCTCATATATATATATATATACATGCAATTGACGATCACAAAACACTGATCATTTTATGCGGAAAATCCACAGAGAAATATGAAATGAGGTGAACGTTTCGGCTTTCTTAAAGCCTTTGTCAACACCAGACTCAATCAGTCTGGTGTTGACAAAGGCTTTAACAAAGCCGAAACGTTCACCTCATTTCATATTTCTCTGTGGATTTTCCGCATATATATACATATATATATATATACATATATACATATATACATATATATATATATATATATATATATATATATATATATATATATATATATATATATATTTGTGTGTGTGTAATTTATATAAACAAATAAATATTAATTAATTTTGTTAATATCTTTTCAGGGAAAACTTGCAAGTACGATTCGTATACAAGAGGGGCAACAAGAGGCAGAGGATGTCTACTAAGAAAATTCACAATTAAGTGTTTATCCTCACTCTTGATATATGGTCTTCTCTGGTCTCTTTATTTTCTCTCCTCACAAATGTCCCTTTTTTTAATTTCTTTTACGTTTCTCTCCTGTTTTTCTTGTCTCTTTTTATCTCTCCTTTCCTCCTCTCTTCTAACACCTCTCGTTTTCTGTCTCTTCTAGCTTCTCTCTTCCTTTACTTTTTACATTTGTGGAATTCACTTGCGTCGTTTTTATCTTGTATCTTTTTCTTATCTTGTCTTTCTCTTCCCCTTCTCTTCAATGTTCTCTCATTTCTCTCTCCCCTCTCTGTTGTTTCTATTCTGTCTTCTCTCCCCTTGCCTTAATTTTGTTCTGTCTCCTCTCTTCTTGCATGGTGCTAACATTTGAATAAATGATTTACAATTTGTATTTTTAGTCATAGAAAAACTATAGTGTTGTGTTATATAGTATATAGTGTATACTCAGGAAATTTTACTTGTTTTAGTTTTACGTAACAATAACTGCTTGTGACGTCAGACTGATCTCAGCATGCCATGAATCACAGCCTGCTTGACGATGAATTGTTTGAAGGTGCTTAATTGTCAAGTTCTCTTGAATAATATATATTTTTTCTCTCTTTTTTCTTTCTATCTTTCTTTTTCTTTCTTTCTCTTTTGTTTTCTTTCTCTCTTTCTTTCTTTCTTTTTCTCTTTCTTTCTCTTTCTTTTTCTCTTTCTTTTTCTATTTCTTTCTTTCTCTGAAAGAAAGAAAAATCTTTCACTTTCTACATGAATATTATACTTAACTGTGTTTACATTCACTTGTAATTTATATTTTTAGTTAATTAGTCCTAAACTTTAAGATTTTACTTTATAATTTCAATAAATGATTTATAATTTGTATTTTTAGTCATAGAAAAACTATAGTGTTATGTTATATAGTATATAATGTATACTCAGGAAATTTTACTTGTTTTAGTTTTAAGTAACAATAACTGCTTGTAACGTCAGACTGATCTCAGCATGACATGAATCACAGGCTGCTTGATCACGAAATCTATTGTGTTCACATATTGCATATATAAATTTTTATAGATTTTTAGATTTTTACTTTTATATTCTGTTATAGATATAGTCTATATTTCGAGCTATTACATATATTTTGTTGTATTACTCAATCTTAAATAAATATAATATTTTAATTCTCTTTTTGTACCCTATTTATTTGTAATTTACACTTTCATATATAGGATGTCCATTTCTTTCTCAGATATGTCTTCTTTCTTTCTCTCCCTTTCTATTTCAGATATAATTTAAAAAATTATTATACCCTGATTTACCCTAAACGTTTTTTTGTAGGTAATTAAAATATTATAAAAAGGTTTTTTTAAATGTTATTTATTTACGTTCTAAGGTCATATATAAAAATTCTCAAAAAACATTTTTAAAACGTAATTATAAACGTGCTGAAAACAATGAAATGTTGTTTTTAGAATGTTTTAAAAACGTGAAAATGTTTGCTGGGAACACACTTCTTGGCCTACTATGCAAGTACCGATTGGCCTAATTGGCCAAGTGACTTTTTATTTTCAAAAAATTGTTTCCTTTTTTTTTAAATATTATTATTATATTATATTAAGAACATAAATTATTGATTTAGTTTTGTTAGTTTAGATTAGGTTAAGATAAGTTAGGTTAGGTTAGGTAGGCTTGGTTAGGTTCGATCATATATCTACATTAATTTTAACTCAAATTTAAAAAAATTTAGCTCATACATAATGAAATGAATAACTTTATCATTTCACAAGAAAAACATTTGAAAAAATATTGAAATTCTGGAAAACTTGGCTTATTAGGCAAATCTGGCCTTGCATAGTAGGGCCAAGAACTCCATTCTGGCTAGCTATATATATATATATATATATATATATATATATATATATATATATATATATATATATATATATATATATATATATATGTCGTACCTAATAGCCAGAACGCACTTCTATGCCTACTATTCAAGGCCCAATTTGCCTAATAAGCCAAGTTTTCATGAATTAGTATATTTTCTCTAATTTTTTTCTTATGAAATTATAAAGCTACCCATTTCATTACGTATGACGTCAATTTTTTTTTATTGGAGTTAAAATTAATGTAGATATATGACCAAACCTAACCAACCCTACCTAACCTAACCTAACCTATCTTTATCGGTTAGGTTAGGTTAGGTAGCCGAAAACGTTAGGTTAGGTTAGGTTAGGTAGGTTAGGTAGTCGAAAAACAATTAATTCATGAAAACTTGGCTTATTAGGCAAATCGGGCCTTGAATAGTAGGCATAGAAGTGCGTTCTGGCTACTAGGTACGACATATATATATATATATATATATATATATATATATATATATATATATATATATATATATGTTGTACCTAGTAGCCAGATCGTCGTACTCGGCCTACTATGCAAGGCCCGATTTGCCTAATAAGCCAAGTTTTCCTGAATTAATATATATTCTCTAATTTTTTTTCTTACGAAATGATAAAGCTACCCATTTCATTATGTATGAGGTCAATTTTGTTTTATTGGAGTTAAAATTAACGTAGATATTTGACCGAACCTAGCCAACCCTACCTAACCTAACCTAACCTATCTTTATAGGTTAGGTTAGGTTAGGTAGCCGAAAAAGTTAGGTTAGGTAGTCGGAAAAACAATTCATGAAAACTTGGCTTAATAGGCAAATTGGGCCTTGCATAGTAGTCTGAGAAGTGTGTTCTGGCTACTAGGTACGACACATATATATATTATATATATATATTATATATATATATATATATATATATATATATATGTCGTACCTAGTAGCCAGAACTCACTTCTCAGCCTACTATTCAAGGCCCGATTTGCCTAATAAGCCAAGTTTTCCTGAATTAATATATTTACTATAATTTTTTTCTTATGAAATGATAAAGCAACCCTTTTCTCTATGTATGAGGTCATTTTTTTTTATTGGAGTTAAAATTAACGTAGATATATGACCGAACCTAACCAACCCTACCTAACCTAACCTAACCTATATTTATAGGTAAGGTTAGCTTAGGTAGCCAAAAAAAGCTAGGTTAGGTTAGGTTAGGTAGGTTAGGTAGACGAAAAAACATTAATTCATGAAAACTTGGCTTATTAGGCAAATCGGGCCTTGAATAGTAGGCTGAGAAGTGCGTTCTGGCTATTAGGTACGACATATATATATATATATATATATAT